>NC_139605.1:77564333-77729506 GCF_964270895.1 Podarcis filfolensis
TACTACAGCAGCTTCAAGCATCAAACAACATCTTTGATGGTCCAAGGAGGCACTCTCCATATTGTATGGTTGAGTTTTTTCACTGTTCATAGAAAAGCAAGGGTGGGAATATAATGTTTGAATAATTCAGTTTTATTGTGGGATGCTTAAGTGTCCTTAGTGCATTATCTTTCTTACTTTTAAGAAAGTGCAATCTGGACCCAGAGGATTAGGAGGGAATGATGTCAACGCACTACAGTGTCAAAGTCCTGACAAACTCCTGTTTCATGTTTTTTCTGCTTTGATGTTGGGGAACTTTGATTGCTCTGTAGTTTCTGAAGATTGTTCTCATTCTTCAGCATTTTAAAATTTTAGGTTATTCAGTAAATGGGGGCAGAGGGAAAGAAAGGAAGAAGAATGGAATTTGCCGGAAACCATTCCTGTTTTCTGATAGCCGCATCTGGTAAATGACTATGTGCATTTTGCCTTTGGTTGAAATTTTGGGAATATAGTGGTACCTTGGTTTACGAACTTAATCTGTTCCTGAAGTCCATTCTTAAACCAAATCTGTTCTTAAACCGAGGCGTGCTTTCCCTAATGAGGCCTCCTGCCGCCAGTGCCTTCCACCGTTCGGCTTCCGTTCATAGACTGAGGTAAAGTTCGCAAACTGGAACACTACTTCTGGTTTTGCAGAGTTTGTAAACCAAATAGTTCATAAACAGGACTGTTTGTAAACTGAGGTACCACTGTACTTTATAACAATTTTGTTAGTATATACATGCGGGTCTTGCTATCTGCCCACTTGCTATATGAAAATTCACGTATCCATTTGTAAAGAATCATGCCCAAATCTCACTATACACTCCACAGATTCATACATCTGAACATCTGGAGTTTGCCCATTTCCGTACTTCCTCGCTTGTTTGTGCTTTGCTGATTGGCAGCAGCCATTTTTGGGCAGAAACCAAGCAAGGAAGGAGAGAGCAGGATCAGACAATTCAGGGAACAGGAGAGAATGGACAGATCAATTTTTCCTTTGACTCCCTTTTGTTGACTGACTGCAGCCATTTCAGGAAGAAATTATTGAAAAGGAGGAGAAAGAGCTTGGGTAAATCCCAACCTTACATGAAGACTGGATGCCTTACATGATATCCAGGAGGACACCATGGTGAAAGGCACTGAAAGATCAAGCAACAATATGCACCTGTATTTTAGATGAGCCATCTATGAATCAGTTAAAAGGCAAGTGATTAATAAAATAAAACTTATTTATTCCGTTGATAGACCGTATTTTTCATTTTCTTAAATCAACCAAATATTTATTACAGCCAACCAATCATTATAGAAATTACAAAATATATAATATACAGAACAACGGTGGTAAAGTAGAAGCTAATATTCATAACAGATCTAAGAGATATTACGACATTCAGATATATGGCCACCTGTTCCATAATGGATTTATTAGATCCCTCAAGGAGGATACTCAAAAGGGTCTCTAAGGATCAAATGGGAAACTGCCTCATAGGGCAACAGAATCTGCAGTAGAAGAAACACATGACAGACTAAGCTCTAAATGATTGTCAGGAGAAGCATAGAATATCTGCTTCACAAAATTTGTGACTGCTGTATGACTGAATAAATTGCCCTCCTTTTGGGGGTGGAGTCTGAGTCTACTGGGGAGAGTGCTCTGTTTTCTTGAATCTAAAAGATAAAGAAAATGGGAGGAGGTCATCAGGAAACACCTTTCCTAAATAAAGTATAGTGGTCCCTCCGTTTATGAACTTAATTCATCCTGGAGGTCCGTTCTTAAGCCAAAAGTGTCCTTAAACCGAGGTGCACTTTCCCTAATGAGGCCTCCCACCGCCGGTACCCTTCCACCATTCGGCTTCCGTTCGTCTTCTGGGGCAAAGTTTGCTAGCTGGAACACCTACTTCTGGTTTTGTGGAGTGCGTTGCCCGAATCATTTGTTAACAGGACTGTTCTTAGACCGAGGTACCACTGTACAGCATTTGTGTGTTACAGTGCATACATATTTTGTTAGCTATGCAACTGTTTCATTTTTCAGAGTAAAAATTAGAGCCACAATAAAGCATTCTCTACTGAAGCAATGTGGCACTTATCAGACCAAGCACCTCAACTTGAGTCACCCATATTGTTAATCTGAACCCTTTCCAGGCAAACCGAAAATGGATCACTGTCTGAGCTAAATCGACAGCTATATTGGAGAAGCCTGTCTGCTCAAGCAGCCAACATTTCATTGGTCTGCAGAATAACAACTGCCCACACTCATAGCAAAAGGACCATTTTATGGTTCCCACAAATATGCTCAATGAATCCATTAGGAGCAAATAGCCCAAACAAACTATTAAAAGAACCTTTAAAATATTCTAGAGACTGCTTAATGGTGTGACATTCATCCCATTGAGAATTGGAAGAAAAATGTCAGAGACACTTAAAGCTCAGTAAGTAGAACTATAAAGTGAATCCAGAGAGGCACCTCTGCTAGCTCTTGATTCTAAAAAATTGTCAGGCTACAATGAATAAATGCAGTGAGAAACATAACAAACGTAAATGTAAAGGAAATGTGTAGCTGATAAGGTATGTATATCTGCTTTCTGCTATCAACATAACAGGAATATGTTAAATAGGCAAGTTGTTAAAAGCACTTTGTAAAACACTAAGGCCATCTTAAAAATAAGCGATCAGCCACAGCCTTAGTTCCCAAAATACACCATTACGCTCCATGGAATTCAAGCAAGTTATGTGCAGAGTTGTAGTCAAAGCAGGGAAATAGAAAAATAGACATATGCAAGTGGGACCTACAACAAAATGACCACATGAGGATCAGCATTCATCCCTGAAGTTCGCAAATATAGAGAATAACAATGAAACATCTTTTCCTATGAAGTCACCACAGACAAAAATGCACTGTTCAATTGGGGTTTTTGCAAACACTTTGAATTACATGACTTGAAAGCTTTAGATTTTAATACAAAACACAACCCTATTCACTAGTGTTACATGAGCTCCTGGAATTAGCTGAGGGTCTTCCCAATATTTTTCAAAATATGAAGGAATACCAAGATTTCACAGAAATCCCAAGGTCCAGAGAGCTCTCCAAGCTCTCCCTTTACACAATCACTGAACTGGAAGTCATTAGAAACTTCCCAGGCAAGCTATAGATAACAGACACTTCTGAGCATGCTTGGGAAAGCCTCTGCTGTTACTCCACCCCCTCCCTGCCAACTGCTGTTGTCGCCCTCTTCACAAGTGCAAGGTTGCTCAGGGTAGGGTGTGGGGTGAAGCGGAGACACGGAGTGAGTTGGAAGCTTGAAAGATAATGGGCTCTGCTCATAGTGAACTGTCATCACTAATTTCAACCTATATATTTTGGATTATGTATCTATTTTTTTACCGTTGTTGTTTTGGAACTTTTAGAATACTGAAAGTACGTATTTTCTTACTTTGGACCTTCTAAGGATACACTAAAGCTATACCTTTCAACATTACTGTAATGAAAATAGGGACGTCCCATTCCATTATTATTAATATACTTATTATACCCTGCTACTCTAGGTGACTTCCAACAAATATAAAAACATAATAAAATGTTAAAAAATAAAAAAACTCTCTATACATGGCTGCCTTCAGATGTCATCTAAAGGCTCTATAGTTACTTATCTCCTTGGCTCAGGAGTCACATAACTTCATACCCTCTGATGAAAATAGGGACGTCCTAAGGAAAAGCAGGACATTCCAGGATCAAATCAGAAACTGGGACGGCTTCTGTAATTCTGGTACTGTCCCTAGAAACTAGGGACACTTGGAGGGTCTGTAAAGCTAAGAAACCATTACATTTATTTCCTTTCTCATACTTCCCCCCCCCCTCTCTCTGTTGTTCTCTTGTTTTCTAGCATTTTCTCTTTTTCAGTAAATCTATTACTAATTATGTGTCATATCATTTCTTTGCCAGTTTGACTTGGTGGCCTTCTGTCTTCACCTCCTGTAACTTCTCTCTCTCTCCTCCCCTGTAGTTCTTTTAATACAAATATTTTCATTTTAGGACTTAATACTAAGCTTATGATTGCAATAAAGCTGGATGTTTAAAGGCTAGGTTATAATAGAGCAAAATATTCCAACGAAATAATTATAGAGCATGTTTTGTTTTACTTTATTCACTGTCTTGAAAGTGCCATTCACACACACAGCTGGTCAAACAGTACTTAGGTATGAATAACCATCATTGCCATTTTATCCCTTTTTTATTAATTACTCTTTTACTTCTGAATTTCTTCAAACATGATTATTCATAACTACAAGAACATCTTCCAGAGGAAGGTTTGCTTTTGGAATTTGTGCTGCTGCTGGTTTTGTCAGTTAAACTCCTTAGCTGAATGCCATTCAGCTCTCTGATATGATGATTAACTGACAAATAATACAAAGTCTATTGCAAATATATTTCAGTTGTGTTTTGATGTCATCATTCATACTAAATCGCTGGAAGCACTTGGAATCTGTGAATATTTCCGTATCAGTGGAAACTTCTAAATAACTAAGAGTCACTTTTATTTATTTATTTGAAATATTTCTTAACCACTCATCATCAGAAGATTCGAGAGCAGTGTACAAAAGTGTGGCAACCACTCACACAATGTATATAACAATATCATAAAAAAACACAATAAAAACAAAATAAACAATGCAACTCAAATGAGAGCAAGGTGCATACAAAAAACAATCTTTTCTCTGTATAGGTATATATCGAGCTCTTAAGTGAGCAACTTGATTGTTTCTGGACTGTATGGGTGTGGTAGGGGCAGGATGGTGTAAAGAGAGACGTATTCAGCTCGGTCCCATAACCATAACCTAGCAAACTGGTGAAACTCAGCCAGCAAAAAGGGCGGTATGAGCTAAATTCCTCCTGTATAGAGTTTGGAACAGAGGTACCTGTTCTCTATAGGCTTGCTCTGTTAATCTCTATATTGCTTGTTGAATGCTGCCTCTAGCTCATCTTAGCATCCTGAGCAACGCTTTTCTGTTTTGTAATGAACAGTAAATTATTTGATTCCTAAGCCTTGGTCTCTTTGCAGGTTACTAATTCTTCATGGTATAAGTGTCTCAGGGCCTTGTCAGTGATGGACCCAGTAATGTGGAACTCCCTCCCCATAGAGTTGCATCTGGCTCTTTCTCTTTATAACTTGCACCAATTTGCTGATGATGCGCCTCTTTACATAACTGAAGAATTGATTTTGGTATCCCTCTGTGATGTGTTGTGTGGCAATATTGTTTTGGGCTTATGGGTAGGACTGCATTTTATTGTTCTAATTGTATTCTGTTTTTATACACTGTAACCCACATTGAGTCCTGGTAAGGGTGGATATGAAATACAATAAATAATGATAACAATCACTAAGTGTAACTTGTCTCCTAATGTGCTGTGACTATGGATAGAAGGAACTGTCAATTTTGGTTCTCTTACTTTATCACTCTCCAAATTTTAAATTCTGTTCTCCACATTTTGCAGCAATTTGTGATTTTTTTAAAAAAACAAATCCTCATGAAAAATGATCAGCATTTTAGTGTAAATTTCCCTTAAAAACACATTTTATATGCATTTTTGCAAGCAACTTTCCCAAATATAATGTATCATTGTATGTTATTTTCACTAATATCTTCATTTTTATGCACACTTTCCTCTAATATGTGCATTTTTAGAAAACATTGTTCAGGCAGCCTTGTATTGGGAAGTTTTTAATGTTTGATGTTTTGCTATGTTTTTATATATGCTGTATGCTGCCCAGAGTGGCTGATGGGTGGGGAATAATAATAATAATAATAATAATAATAATAATAATAATAATAATAGAATTGTATCACAAAATTAAGCACAAATTTTGAAATTTTGGTTTGCAGATTGTTTTGGAAAGTGTGGATTTGCTAGATTTGGCTTTAAATGCATGCAGAATTGAATTCCTCCTCCATCCTTAGCTGTGACTCTGCGATTAAGCCCCCAAAGTACACATGTCAGTTGGGTACACAGGTACATGGGAATCCATTCATATTTAGACAAGGACACATAGTAACAAGCTAGGAGCTATTGGTTCTCACAAGAAAATCCCCAGATTGTAAATTTAAAAACTGGCTACTTTTAATGTTACAGCACCACTGAATTCATTGCAGACAATGAGAACAGCCTCTATCCAAATGGTGTGGTTGAAATGCTTTCCTATTGTTTCTTGTAAATCTTGAGGAACCCTGCACTGTTCTCAGTGCTAACTGACCTATGGAAGTGCTTAAGAGTGAAGCTAGGGAGGCTCAGAAATGCATGCTCAAAGAATCTTCCTTCCATTGATGTAAGTACGTATTTGCAAGAGAATTAAACAAGGTTCCTCATTCCATAATCATCTGTAGGTCCCATGAATTGCTATGGCAACCTTTTGAGTTTGGTGGGGTTTTTTCTTCCTTTATGAAAAGCCTACCTACTCTTTTATTTACAAATGGATTTTGATTACAGCCTATCTCTTCAAATAAATTAGGCTACACCTTTCAGGGGACATAAATGTTCAACTTGAATGCATTTTTATACAGTGGTTAAAAAGAAATGATTTCTGAAAATATAGAAGGAAAGAACTAGGCTACACGAGTAAAGTAAAAAGAAAAGGGAGAAGAAGACAGCCAGTGTTTAAAAGGAGGTTGTCATCTTTACCTGCACACGCACATATACACGATAACAGCTCCCCTCATCATGACTGTGACACTGATAAAAAGCAGACACTCAATGTTCCTCACTATGTTGCAGGGAAGAGGGAACTTTGTTTTGTGGTGGTGACCGTTCCTATCAAGGATTATTTAGTTGTGCACATGGATTTAATGAGAGTTCACATGTTAATTGCATAAAGGGGCTGCACTTAATTACTAGGGAGTGAGGGGAGGACACACAGCAATGGCCTAGTCCTCAGTGCCATGCATGTCATTCACCCCAGGCATTCATGTGTTGGTACAGATTTCTACAGAGACGAAGCCTGTGAGTGAATAATTGCTTGCATTGTATGCTTCCATGAGACTGGGAATCCCAGTTGCAGAGGCATCCTAACTGCACGGAAGCCAGAACACAATCAGTTGATCATGTGAAGACTTCCTCCCTATAAACATCTTTGAAAATGCATGGACATCCAAAGCTTAGAGCCTGTGAGCTGCCCAGGACATAAGAAGAACCTCTTAGTCTGACATCCTGTTTTCACAATGGCCAATGAGATGCCTGTGGTAGGGGGCAGTAGCAAAATTGACCTCAAATCATCACATGGGGTTCCTTTCCTTTGATGAATATGTGAGCAATGGCTGGGTTTATTTTTCAGAATTCCTCTGTTATTCCTTTGTCTTACTTTAGTGAAAGGTTGAAGGGGAACATGCATGTTGTGGTTTGCCAATCATGAAGGCATTCCCAGGATTTAGAAATTTATCGGTTATATCAGGGGTCAGCAAACTTTTTCAGCAGGGGGCCGGTCCACGGTCCCTCAGACCTTGGGGGGGGGACTATATTTTTTTTTGGGGGGGGAATGAACGAATTCCTATGCCCCACAAATAACCCGGAGATGCATTTTAAATAAAAGCACACATTCTACTCATGTAAAATCAAGCTGATTCCCGTACAGTCCACGGGCCGGATTCAGAAGGCGATTGGGCCAGATCCAGCCCCCGAGCCTTAGTTTGCTTACCCATGAGTTATATGGTATACTTGGTGAAGAGCCCTAACTAACGGGCAGAACACACGCTATCCTTATCTCAGGTCCAACCCCCATCATCTCCAGGTAGGACTGGCATAAACCCCTATCAGAAGCCCAGAGGGTTTGCCTGTTAGCAGACATAGTACTGAGATGCATGGACAATGATTTTGTCTAAGCCAGTTCAATATGTTCCTATCAAGTCATATTTTTATATATTTTATATATTTTATAATTTAAAACGGATCTTAGTATCCTTAAACATGCAGCCTGGTCCTAACCATGTTTATAACATGAAAGTAAATCCCTTAGGAATGCTGCCTTACCATCAGTTTCACAGCAACCTCAAGAAGCATGCTTCCATTGTTACAGAAGGTTCAGAAAAATAATGGCCTTTTCATTATCACCTATTCAAGCTTTAAGAATATCAAATTCCAGGCTAACCATTAAAACATGCTAGCTTGTTCAGGCCATTAGTATGACCAAACTACTTCAGAAATTATCTGTGTAACTGAATACCATATTTACAGACATAAAGTACTAAACATTTGCATTTGACTCCTCTGAAACAAGTGTAGCTTGCAGACTATACACATGACTGTAGAACTGTGTGTATGGGGAGGGGGAGTAATTGCAATAGCAGTCCCAAGTCTATGAGCTTAGATATTGCTAAACCAAGATAAATGGTGAAATATAATTTTAAGGGTAAACCAAACAATGTAGCAGGGAATTGAAAGCAGCACACAGTATTGGCTTGATTCTTTCTTCCCAACATCAATCTTCTTCTAATGACTAGAGAAAAATCTGCTTGTAGGGGTTGGGGGTTAAAACAAATGCATACAAAGGGAATGGCTAAAAGGTCCTCATCAAACTCTGGGACAGTTATTTCACGTGAAAGTGCCTATTCATACAATTGTACTTTCTTCGACATCTTTTCAGCTCTACTAATGACATCCTAACCATCTCTGTTTCTTACAATACATGTGCTCTTCATTTAAAAATGAAAAGGCCATGCAGTTACGAGAGGAGTACATTTATAGCCTGGAAATAGGCCAGGCTTGTTTGAACTAATTCTTTCTTGACAACTTTACACATTTAGCACGCACACAGAAAGCCCTTTTTTGTCTCTCTGGATTGGTTTGAACTCTGCTCTCGTTGGTGACAGAAGATGAATTAACACGCTTTTCAATCCTGCTTACTTCCCTTTACAATGTCATTTTGATTGGCCCATTCTTACACAAAGAGGTGTGAGAGAAATTGAACCCTGTAAGAATGGTGAGGGTTGCTGAATTTTTACTTACATTCTCAGGTTCTTTCTGACTGTAGGTATGCCAATTGTATGGGGAGGTGAAAAAGAAATAATAAAAAGCACCAGAGATTAATGTGCTACTGTGCCTCTGCAGGAGCTCTACCTTGAAGGTTGCCATGTCCCAGTTTCTTTACTTAAAGTTCTACACTGATGTGACCTAACACACCACATTATTTATGAATTATAATGAGATCTCGCTATGTAATTGTTGAAAGGGTATATAGAGAGGAAGCGATCAAAAGGAGTGTTCAAAAGGCTTGTGTAGCATAGGGTTTCTTGATCACAGGAGAACAAATGGGACCCAGAACTGAGAACATGGATGCGTCTCACGATTTCTATTTTATTTTATATTTTGCACTTATAGGTAGTGCCTGGAATCAGATATACAGAGTTATAGGTTGGAAGAGCTTGCTCCTGTGAATCACTAATATATCTAAGATTGCAACAAAAATACTTTAAAGGTATGATTTCCAACCAGTGCTGTAACCCAACTGTACAAGTCGTTTGGACTGTAACATTCTCTTCCTTTGCTGACGATTTCTTCCTACAATGCCTGGCTGTACAGCAAGCTTCAGAATATGTGTATTTTTATTAAAGTGCCAGCAATTAATGTTCACTCTAGATCACAGTTTAAAAACCTCATTTTCTCAATTTCTCAGATTCTGTTTTCCACTTTTTTAAAAATAGTAATGATACAACTGAGGACATTGACCTGCATTACATATTGTGCTAAGGAGTACAGAATATCCCATTTCTCTGCAATTCCGTCTGTTTAACTTTCTTCTAAATGAGGGCTGATCCTACCATTAGGCAGAGTAAGGCAACTGCCTCAGGTGGTAGTTGCTGAGGGGCATAGAGTGGAAAGAGCTGTATTTGTCACATGATCTACCTTGAACATCTTAAACTCGCTTATGGCCTTAGGTGCAATAAAGCATGCTGTGCCAGTGTCAGAGTAAGATTGAACTGGCAGTCTTTTGCACTCGGAATGGGCTACTGGTGGTGGGAGAGACACCACCTAGTGCTTCACCACAGAGAATAAAATGTCTTGGCCTGGCCCTATTATTATTATTTAAGTGTACAAATGTGTGCAGCTACAGTTATAAAGATAGTGCTGTCTATTATTAGACATATTCATTGGGATTTATTCACTCCCCTTTAAGTAGTCTCAGTTGTTATGCACAGTTCATTTATCACCATTCTTAGAAAAAGTGCCCTGATAATTCACAATCACCATAGAAATATCCAAGTTTTAAGTGGGACTATCTTTCAAGACTATTTGGAAACATCTACTGGCTTAAACTCACAAGGATAAGGATCACTGGACTATACAGAAAAGAGCATATTCAAAGACAAGTACATCTCACCAGTACCTACAGATTTTTGCAGGCTGCCAGTTTGTTTGCAGGCTCAGCTTAACTCACTGGTTTAAAATGGTAAAGTCCTCAATGAACTAGAACAGGTGTGGTGGACCTTTGGCCCTCCAGATGTTGCTGAACTACAACTTCCATCACCCTTAGCAATTAGCCATACTTGCTGGGGCTGATGGAAATTGCATCTGAAGGGCCCAAAGTTCCCCACTTCTGGGCTAGTACCAGGTTATTGTCTGCTCACTTAAGAACCTACCTGCTTGTTAATCTTTTTGTTGGAGGCCCTGCTTCTGGTGTTCCTGCTCTTAGAGGTGAGATGGATGGCTACTAGGCGTTAAGTGGTAAAACTTCTCTTGCGGAACATTTCCCCCCTTATGTATTGACTTGGCGCCAAACTTGATGGTCTTTATGCACTAAATAAAAACTGTTTTGCTGTTCGAGGTTTTATTGGGTTAACATGCTTGTGTTTACTGGTAGTTTTAATTCTTGATCTGCTGCCATGTTTCTGCATTTGTTATATTATTATTATTTAATGATTTTAATACTGTATACTGTGGACAGTGGTAAGTTGTCTTGGAAAGTGAAGGAAAGTGAAGGTTGAAAAGGTCTTCAAACAAAAACATCTTGAAGGTCCCAGGCCACAGAGAGGTTAGGCTGGCCTCAACTAGAGCCAGGGCTTTTTTGGCTGTGGCTCTGATCTGGTGGAATGCTCTGTCACAAGAGACTAGGGCCCTGTGGGACTTGACATCTTTTCGCAGGGCCTGCAAGACAGAGCTGTTCCACCAGGCCTTTGGCCAAGGCACAGCCTGACCCCCTTCTTTGGTAATCCTCACAGAACTCTAGCCCAATGGTTGCCATTAATTTGATTTTGAACTGATTTTAGAATGAATTGGTTTTAGAATGCTGTATTACTTTACTGTTGTTAGCCGCTCTGAGCCCAGCTTCGGCTGGGGAGGGTGGGATATAAATAAAATTTTATTGTTATTATGTCAAATGTTTCAGACAAACAAACATTTGCCAGGCATAGATAGTTGGAAGGGACATCAAAGGTCATCTAGCCCAACCTCCTGCCAATGCAAGAAATTCACTACAGCAGCATATCTGTCCCTCACGAGTAAAAGTGCAAAAGGGTGTATTTAGAAATGGAAAGAGACAGTGCTTATTGGTTTACTAATGATAAGAACAAAATATAGAATGGGTGAACCAAGTTTCATGAGCTGGCAGGACATCAGGGAGGAGGAAGAGGATCCCAGCGAGGGGTGTAGCTGGGACACACCAGGGGAAGCAGGGGGTGGGGGAGGAAGTACTCACAGGGTGATGGAAGATGGTGGTCAGTGCACAGGAACCAGAGCAGCAGGAACCATCACCAGAGCCAGAGGGGCCCCTATCTCCACAAACACAGCAGGATTTGAGGTATAGGGAGCAGCTGGAGGGGTGCTCCAGGAGGCTGAAGCAGGCAAGGACCCATAGTCCAGCTCACTAGCTGGCCAGGTGGGACTTGCTAGTTCTGGGAGGAGGTGTGTGATTCTTCAGCTGAAGTACACTTAGAACAGGTGAGGATCATATGCCTCATCAAGCCCAGATGCTGCAATCAGCATGCAAAGTACCAAAGGGGAGCACAGCTGTGGTGCTATGTCTGCTCAACTACTCAGATTGATAGAGCTTTGCTTTGTTGCTCCTGGACCTCTATGGGACTATGCTTTGAGTTTGACTCTGGACTGTATCCTGACTGCTAGACTTCATACTTTGCTTACTTGGACTGACCCCGGACTACATTTCCTGACCTTTGGACTTTGTTTCCATGGACTGACCCCTGGTCTTTGAACTTTGGACTTGATATACTGACTTGCTGCCAGATAAGTCAGGGGTTCAGAAGCCAAGTCATAAATAATTGCATTGTTAATTACTTCATTCTTAAAAGTCTGTGAGGTTCTGTAGGAGAAGAAAGCACTGGAAAAGGTAAACTGTCAAACTTTTCAAAATTAACTTGAATGGAAAAAAAATGCAGCAGCCACCCCCAAACTCCCATTCAAGGGAAGTAGAGGAAGGGCAAGTCCCATTTGTGCAAGCAGAGGTCTGTTGTACAAGCAGGATGCCAGAGTTGGATATTGCCTAACATGTAAATAAGTTCACTTTTCTTAAAAAGTGTTTCTTAAAGGACCACAAACCCCTCTTATCATGCTTCAGTTATCTAGCAACATTTCTCCTTTTTATTATGTTAGTTTACATACATGTAAAGCCCACTCAGTCTAAGCTTCACTGGACTCAATGAGGCTGACTTCTGAATAGAATTGTGCTCTTAGTGATCTTGCTTTCACAGTTATTATAGTAAATGCTTAAAGCATTTTTGTTCAGGCAAACATATCCAGACACACAGATGCTGACATATTTTAATCCTTTTTGATATTAATTTTAATTATCTTTAAATGCTCTTAATTGTTTTCAACAGTTTTTTGCACAGGCAGGCACATTGAGACCCATGAAAGCAGCAACATAACCAAATCTTTATTGACAGCAGCAGGCAGGGCAAGGGTTGGCATGGCATTGGGTCCCTGGATAAGTTCATCATTCCAGAAGCCCCATGTTGATGGAATGGATCCGCTGCATTTGGATCGCTCCAAAGCTGTACAACAGGAGTTGGACTGTGTTGAACCTTGCTGTGGTGCAAGTGAAGCAAGCCAGGTCTCACTGGGAGACCAGGGTGCAGATTCCAACCAGGCAGCTACTGAACCCACGCTTGGGTTTGTCGTGGTCAATCCTCCCCTCTGGCCCCTTATGCTCCCCCATACTATGTTGATCCTGATCAATGCCATTTCTTCCCTCATACAAACTATGTTCTTCAGCCTAACAAATGAAAGCCATAATTTCACTGAGGGGAAAGGCAAAAAAACCAAAAACCCCAACCAGGTTGTGCCAATCAGGTTGAGAGAAAAAAAATGCTCAGTGAAGGCTCTAACTTGAGGGTGGGCAGGTGGGAAGCTCTCAAAGCAAGATGGAGGAAGGGGGCAGTTAAGTCTGTGATTTAAAGTTGACTGAAAATTTGATATGTGCACTATATGTGTTAATGGGGCGCATATGTCAATTATATTCGCACTGCTGGGCAAAGGGTTCTGTGTAGATTTCTCACCCACCTCCTGCAGCACTGAACGCATCCAGGTATATCAGTTCCATTATTAAATAGGTCATATCCTAAAGAGCTAGGAGGAAACAGCTCTTGCCCATGATCCCAAACATGAGTAGCCATCACACTGTCCATGTCACATGTGCAATTACAATAATGTTAAATCCATTTTTTTAAAAAAAGTTAGTTGTAATTTCTGTATAACAGTTTACTATGAAGTATTAAGAGTCTGAATCCACAATTAAGTCAGCCCTCAATAATTTGATTTAAGTGATTTAACATCAGTGAAATCAATTGTGCTATTATCAGCTCTTAATCAAAATAACTGGGCTGCGGATCAGACAATTAGCCTAGTTTTTATGTTATCTTTCTTAATCTAGCTAATCCATAACATCCTCCTGTCTTATTCTGGGATGGCTGCCTTTTGGCAGGAGTTGGCACTAAAGAAATAGATTGACAGGGCAGTGTTTCTTTTCTCTCAATTGTAATTCCATTCCCAGAACCGTATATTAATTTTGCCTTGTTTGCTAGTGGACTAATGTGATCTGGAAACGTGGAGGGTTTTTTTGCAGCAGAGGCGGGGTATAATTGCCATAATAAGGATACATACCTTATAGTTAATAAAAGCAAGTTGTTAACTGGAGCATGTAGAACATGCTGCAAAATATAACACACAGCAAAAATGAATGGATGCAAAACTCCTGAATATGCATCTTTATTCATTACCCACTAACATGGACTGATTCTTTGGCAACTGGATACTCTTCAGTCCTGCATCTTGCACTGAATGCTTTGGCTCAGTCTATGGTGCAAGTATAATCATCCACTGTCAACAATATGCATCCACACAAAGTCACCTAATATGCTGATAGTAAGAAATGTGAGGTCATGTTTTTATGAACCATGGAGCCCAGTAACTAGAGGGGTACTGTAATTATTAGTCACTTATTCTACTAATAGTGGATGTCAGAAGCCATAGTATAGAGCATGGATGGCCAACCTCTTCAACCAGGGAGGACAGATGGTTGCAACTAAGAAGAAGAAGAAGAGGAGGAGGAGGAGGAGGAGCAGGAGTAGGAGTTTGGATTTGATATCCCACTTTATCACTACCCAAAGGAGTCTCAAAGCGGCTAACATTTTCCTTTCCCTTCTTCTCCTCCCCCACAAACAAACATTCTGTGAGGTGTGTGGGGCTAGGAGACTTCAGAGAAGTGTGACTAGCCCAAGGTCACCCAGCAGCTGCATGTGGAGGAGCGGAGATGTGAACCCGGTTCACCAGATTACGAATCTACCAATCTTAACCACTACACCACCCTAAGCCTCTCGGAGACCTGGTACCCTGGTCACAATGTTCTGGAGACAGCCTGTGACCCACTGCCTTGCTGACTAATGTTCCCAGTACTAAAGGGCAAGCACTAGCTTCTCACCCTCAGTGCTGAGAGGAATGTGATGATCTGGGAGGGAAACCTGAGAACAGATCTGCCTAGCACTGGTGTCAGCCTTTCTCCCAGAAACATGGTATACCATCTGGGAGTGAGGTGCAGAAAAAGTCCAGAAGCGTCTACATCACATTGTCATCATAGAGCCGCCTGGAGCATCTCACTTTCAGATCTGAAAAGGTTGAGCCAGCTGGTTCAAGAACAGTGCATGAGTCAAGGCATGCTTTGTTCTGTTAACTGACATTGCTTTCAGAATGATGTGCTGCATTTGAGTTGGCTGTCCTACGGCCTTCCCAACACTGAAAGAAAGGATGTCCAAGAAGCTTCTTTGATGATACAGGGACCACAGGGTCATTCTTTTTTCCAGTGCTGCGAAAGGTGAAGGGTGGCTAGCCAAACAGTTTAGAAATAACACCTCCAAGCAATGCTGCCAGGGGACTCAGCTACACTCACAGTGGCACTGTTTGTAGCCATTCATAAATTGTTTCCCCAACTTATGGTGCTTCTAACAGTTTCAAAACAGAATGGAACAAAACGAAAACATGGTGTTGTGCTCAAAAAGCAAATTCCAATATAATGCAAAAGTAAGTAAGTTTGGGAATGACAGTGAACAACACCAGTGCATGCATGCATTCATGAGGGCCTTCATTTACAATACAGAATTAAAGAATATATTTATGAAACAAAAGCATAATTCCGTGATATGCTTGTTTTAATCCCGCTTCAAATATGTAATTTTCTTTCACTTCAGGACATACCCATCATGCAGCTCAAATCATTGTATTGATAAAGAGCCGAAGTTAATGAGAAGTACACATTTATACTATATGCAAGTGCAGACATGAATGCAGACACACACTGCACTTTAACCTGTTGATTCAGAAATAGCTCCCATTGATTTCCATAGTACTCCCATAAGTATGCTGAGGACTGCAGCCTTAGTCATCAACTGCTGATTAGTTCCCCAATGAAACACAACTAGAGAGACACTGAGGTTAACTAACTGCACCGTTCTGCTGTGAAAAATCAGTGTTCAGTAGTCCACAAAATTTCTCATTTCGTTCTCAGGATGGAACAGTCACATAAGGGTTGAAAGTTGCCAGACAAATAGTATAGACAAATACTTATTCCACAATCCTTAGATCCCTCCCGGAAAATTCCTAATAGCTTACAAGATTCCTATTAGCTTATGAATTATATCTTTGTACTTTTAATATATCTGAAACCACTTCAAAATCCTTTTTTTTTAAAGAATAATTTTTTATTAACCGACCAATCACATCAAATCAAACCAAATTACATAAATTCCAAATTGCACAGCTGAATTTTAAATTTTTGTTGGGGGTACCCATATTTCAAGTTCCGAAGGGGATCCAATCAACTTCTTGCTTCTTGCTGCTGTTTTAATGTCCACAAATCTAACCTTATGATGTTCACAGTACTATCCAGTCCTTTCTTCTTGTTTTTCCACATCTCTTGTTGTTATTTTCATATATTTTTCCTTTCTCTTTGTGACCTCTGATAGCCTCCACAAGCTGGTTAGAACAGTTTGTAATCCTGCGTGGATATTTTTTTTTTTTATCCAGTAGCCATATCCAGACGTTTTCCATATAACATCACTTCCATACATCAAAACAGTCTTAGCATCATTAATCTTCACCAATCTGCCTCCTTTCTCAAAACCTCTGAGGAGATTCACCAGGAATGCAGTCTGAAAACAAGTCTGTTCCTCCTCTCGGCTATAAATCCTTTGGCAAGATGGCGACTCCGAATTAATTGCTGCGCCATTCCAAAAGCTCTTATTGCTTCTCGATCTCCATAAAGCATACTTTTGGTTAAAGTTTGTCTCCACACAGACCTTAATCATCCTGCTTGGGTAAGTTCAACCGATGATTCTAATGAGGAGGGGTTCTTGTAAATCACATAGAAGGAAAGTAAAAAAGGTCCCCCCCCCATTCAGTCCCGTTGTCAACATACCCAGCCTTTGGTGTATCTTCATCGTAAAATATTCCTGTTTCTCCAACTTGTCGTCTTCTTTCGCAGAGGTCACTTAAATTAGCAGACTTCACTCCCCTTCTTCACCTGAAACATGTGCATTTGCTTCCTTTGTAATTAATTATTCCAAATTGCTGCAGCTAGTGCACGATCAGAGACAGCATCCAGGAGAGCCGAGGTCCACACAGGGGCATTCTGCCTAGTGCCCTCACCCCTTCTTTTGAATTAGGGGGTGATTTATGGGCACAGCAGGCAAGGGCAGTGTTCCCCATTTCCTTGGGGCAACAAGGGAGGCTGCCTACTCCCATAACAGCCTCTTAATTACCCCGTGTGGGTCGGAGAGATGGTATTGTCAGCCATCTTCCAATGCGCCCCTAGTGGGCCCCCGCCACTTCAAAATCCTTAACTGGACATGCCAAAGTAATTTTACTGAAAAGATGCCGGCAATCCGAAAAAGGTTAATAGAAGCTTTATAAATCCAGAGAAAAACAAATCTCAGAATACTCAAACACTAGTACAAGAATAAAATGATTGCCACCAGTAGCCCCTCCAGACATCCTTCTTACTGTGCATTCATGATTATTTGTGTTCATGATGGTATCAGGGTGATTATATGCCATCATCCCACTTTTAATCCTGTTTGCCCTTACAAAAATATTGGTGTGGTCATATTGCTTCCTTTCCAATTTGTGCATTTCCCATAACTTCCTGCAGAAATCATTTAACTTTTAATACTACAAATGTTCTGATGTGTCTGTGTGTTTTAGTCTCACTTTTGTGAACCATAGCACAAGTGTACATTGGGGAATCATCACAGAACTAATAAAGGAGGTAGATGTGTGAGCAGTCCATTATAAATCCACCACGAATGCACTATTCTTGTGTCAATGACACATTGCAGAATACACCTGAAAAAAGGCCCCTAGTTGGGTGGGGCCTTAAGACATGCAAAGCAAGAGAATGTGAAAATGTCACTCAGTGGAGAGTGATCATAAGTGTATATCTATCGTTTATTCATCTCAAGGGACAGAAGACTGGGTAATGTTGTGGCATTGATATATTTGGTTTCATTAATAAACCCCTGAAGTATTTTTTTGTGCATTCATAATAAGTCTCAGTAGATAACATGTTAAGAAAACTAGAACTACCTTGTAAATTACTAGGTTGCATTTTCCCTGACAAAACTGGAGTACACATGGTTTGAGCTCTGTATTGTAATAGCATTACTAGGCTAAGGTGAAGGTTTGAATGACAGCTCAATCATCGCTCTACAAGCCAATGGGATTGAACTATGATAAAAGAAGAAAAGAGCACACACTTTTAATTCTGCATGTTACTATGAGTCAAGAGTCACTGACATATTTAAAGATGATACCTGAAAGTTTTGACAGTACTAAAGAACACATATTGAAGACAAATGGATTCAGAAGAGGGAAGTTAGAGAGCAACTTTAAAGATGGATAAAAAAGTACGGCAAAGTGAGAGTGCCAAGAAAGGAAGCAAAAGAGAAGATAGCTAACAGTCACAGGGACCACAAGACAAAAGCAAGGGTGTACCGGTAAATATATGATGTGTTCATTTTTGTAGATGATTATGTCAATGTCTCTTGTACAAGACATGACATAGCCCTATCTGCTCTATAGATTTAAAGCTATGTAAGATCGCTTTAAACAATCATGGCTCCCATTTATTTTAAAATCTTGGGAAGTGTAGTTTGTTAAGGCTGCTGAGTGTTGTAATGAGACCTCTGTTCCCCTCACAGAGCTACAATTCTAGGGTAGTTTAAAAATCAACCCCTATTGCCAGGGAACTCTGTTCATTTTAGCTCTGTGTGGGGAATAGGAGTCTTCTAAACAACTCTAGGCACCTTTAACAAATAATACTTCCCAGGATACTTTGGGGGAAGCCACAACTGCTTAAAGTGGTATGATAATGCTTTAAATGTATAGTGCAGATGAGGCCACAGTGACTCTAGAATCAGTACCACAAACAAATCTTTGACAGTTTATGGTGGTACCTGAAAATCCATGTGATAGGTGTTGCATAAAAATAACTGCTCCTGTAGAGAAGTCCCACAGAAACTGGATATTAAACAGTTAGGTTAATTCACACAAACAAGCTGGAATGTGGCTAAGTGAAAAACAACACTGTGATAAAGTTGAAATGAGGTTTGATAACAATACATGTGTGCTATTCTTCAACAAGAGAACAATGAAGCACGAAAGATGCAAAATGTGAAGAAGAAACACAATTGGAAAGAGGATGAAGGTCAGAGTGACAGACAAATGCATGTGATGCAGCCAACTGGGAGCATATATAAGATTGCAATAAAATCAGCAGGTGTCAACATTGCTCAAACCATTTAAAAACTGTTTTGAATATTTTAAGGTAAACCTTTCACTTTTCATTCAAATGTCAAGAAATGTGTTCTCAGGATATATTTTGCTAAAAATATATATTTCATGCATAACTGCAAGGGGGAAATTATTTTGAAGTCCAGGTCTATAAACACCATTCTATACCTATCATATGCCACATTAAACAAGTATCTCATTGCTGCTCTTTTACGGTAGAATAAACAGTGTTGCTCACCACCTGTACTACTTACTAGCTGCTAAATGGCAATAACTATATGTTATTTTAATAAGCACAAAATATACATTTCATTATTTAAAATGATAATTAGATTGCATTTTAATGTATATTTTAATAAATATATTTTAATATTTTAATAATATATTTATTTACTAGGATTGCAGTGAGACTGGGGTTTGAGCTAAAGAACTGTTCCAATTTAATGATTTTATGGTTGCAGTAAAAGGACTGCCTAAGAGGTCAACCCTGCCAAACCTGTCTGGCTCTGTTGTGTAAAATAGCTGGCCAGGTACAGGCAATTTGTTGCCATAGGGCTTTTATGGATAGAAAACCTTCTGGAAGAAAGCAGGCTCTCGGGAAGAGGACCTTCTTCCTCTCAGTTGTGGAATGTGCTAATTTTATTTCTGTGTCAAAAACAAGCATCAGCCTGAGTAAGGCTGAGAGAAGGACAGAGGGTTGAATTTATCTCTTTAAGAAATTTGATTGTGCTGGCAATTCCCCTAGAAATCTGATGGGAGCAGTGAATTTGAGACAGCTAGAGTTAAGCTATAACTTCCCCTGTGCTCAACCTGTGTACAATAAAGCATATACCACAAAATGCCAGTAAGATCAGGTGTCTTCATTCCAACGAAACAGAACCTGGGGTTCTCACTGCTCAGAAAGCTGGGGTGCATGTAACAATATTATGCATCCATTGTATAGATTACAATGAAACCTGTGCATCACAATCAAGTAGATTTGTATCAAAAACAGTTTGGTTACTACCATCTTGATTTTTCGCAGTATCAGTCTAAACACCCTTGACCTAAAACCACCAGATGTGGGCACCTGAAAACCTGTAGTTTCTCGAGACATGATTCATTAGGAAACGAGGGTATCCCCATTCTGAAGGACAAGTATGTGCAGATAGAGATACCAGAAATGCAGACAAGAACAAATGGCATGTGACTGCGCAAGGAAACCACCAAAACAGGTAGATAAAAGGCCCACAGTTATCTTTGTTTTTTAATCTCTTTGTAATTGAAAAAGAGATTCATGCAACACTATTGTGATTAACATACAAGTGGCTGAACAGACAGTGCTATTAGGAATGAAAGAGTGCTAATTGCGCTCTTCCCAATAACCTATTGATTCAAATCAAGTCTTCTGCAAGAAGCAAGAGGATATCTTGCAACAAGGGGAAATAGGAGATGAGAAAATGGAAGTGACAGCAGGATCTCTAAATAAATTCTTTGTGTTGGAAATGTATGGAATTAGAAATGAGACCTAACACACACAATGTTAAGTACATTGGGAAGGTCCTTCTAATCTAAGGATGGTGAACTTTTTCAGACTGATGGCCACATTCACATCTATCAGCTGGAAGCAAAGGCAGATGGCGGAACAAAGGCAAATTTTACTTTTGTATAGTATTATTATTATTTTAAAAAATTGTATACTGCCCTTCATTTGAAGATCTCAGGGCGGTTCACAAAAGGTTAGTTGCTACACACACTCTCATGCACCCCACTCTGTTCCATGTCCAGATGAGCAAGAAGTATCACTAGAGTTCAAGGACACATCCTAGCCAACCAAAAACACTGGGGTGTGTGAAACAGGATCAGTGAGGAGGGCCTGGGGAGAGGATGACCAGAATTCCAAAGGCCAGACAGAGAGGCCTAGAGGGCCACATTTTGCCACTAGTCTTAAGTTTCCCCACCCCATATCTTGTCCAACATGCTGTTTCATACAGTAGCCAACCAGATACTTACAGGAAGCCCACAAACAGTGTCTGTTGGCCCTTTGCCACTCAGCAACTGATATTCATTAGCATACTACCTCTGACTGAGGAGGTTCTATTTAGCCACCATGGCTAACCTTTAGCAACCCAATCCCACATTAAGTCATCTAATACTTCAAAGCCATCCAAGTTACTGGCCATCATCCTTTATCTACTACCAATTAATTTCTTTGAGTGATCCCAGTTTTAGTTTTATGGGAGATGGAGAAACCATGCTTATCTAATCAACATACATCTAATATGAATATGTGAATACATAAAGGATGTGGATCTCTGAAGCTACAAGCCATTGTCCACTTAATGGAACAGTAGGATGTACTTCTAAGAAGACATGTATGCATTTGTGCTCTGCATTGCTTTGCCTGTTAGAAATTAATACACTGTACTTTTAAGAAGTGGGTGGCGCTTTGGGTTAAACCACAGGGCCTAGGACTTGCCAATTGGAAGGTCGGCGGTTCGAATCCCCGCAACGGGGTGAGCTCCAGTTGCTTGGTCCCTGCTCCTGCCAACCTAGCAGTTCAAAAGCGTGTCAAAGTGCAAGTAGATAAATAGGTACTGCTCCGGTGGGAAGGTTAACGGCGTTTCAGTGTGTTGCTCTGGTTCTCCAGAAGCGGCTTAGTCATGCTGGCCACATGATCTGGAAGTTGTACGCCGGCTCCCTCAGACAATAAAGCGAGATGAGCACCACAACCCCAGAGTCGGTCACGACTGGAACTAATGGTCAGGGGTCTCTTTACTTTTACCTTTTAAGACATGGTGCATATTGATGTTCATCATTGCAATATATTTTGGGAAAGAGTTCATGAAAGCTAGTGCTCATGTTTCCCTGTGTCTTTGGAAAGGTTCTAAAGATATGGTGCACTGTTCTCCTCTTTGAAACAAAATAAAAAAAAATATCCTTCCAGTAGCACCTTAGAGACCAACTAAGTTTGTTATTGGTATGAGCTTTCGTGTGCATGCATACTTGCCAAAACCTTTTCAAGTGTTAAGCTCTGCAGAGGGGGCTCTTTTGGTATTTCCACCATGCTCAGAAGTGTGGGGAATAGTGGTCATTCTCTGATACAGGCACTAAATGGTGGGACGCCCTCCGCACTGAGCTGTGTCTTGGATCTTCATTGAACAGCTTTTGCCAAGCGCTGAGGACACACCTCTTTACCGTAGCCTTTGGCCTTTAAAGTACTTTGGTAGGACCTACATCTTTTGCTGAATTTATATTGTTCTGTTCCACTTGGAACAGTTTTACTTGTTTTTATAATTGTAATGGTTTTATTTGTTCTGGGGTTTTCCAGCTATATATTATTTTGTTTAACCAATCCTGGTACCTGGTACCTGGTACCTGGTACCTGGTAACAGTATGGAAGCAATTGTTCAATGCATGTCTCAAGAAATCTTATAAATAATCTTAAAAATAAAATTAATAAGCAATGGGTACAGTAGGGTATGTAGTATAGTTGCACCCACAAATCCAATGTGGGTCGGTGAAGGCCCACAGCCAGGAACATTTAGGTATCTCCCTATATCTGGGCTGATGGAGGAGGAAATCATCACTTGCTTCAGAATCCTGTCTCTCTCTACAGAAATTGACACACAGCCTACCCCAAGATATGTGTGTGTTACCAAAATATTTGAGATTTACTGAAAATGTAAAACTATATTATTATCTTGGGAAGCAAAGGTGGGTGAGATAAAATCCCTAGGGAAATTTCCTGATTAATATGTATATCTTTCTATTAATAAAATTCACCCTCTGTCCCTTAAAACGATAGTATTAGAAGATTTTTAGGAGAAGGAGGCATAATAGGCTGCACAAAGCTTATCAAGTACTTACATCAGACATTTGTTTTTGCAAGGAAGGGGGAAAGCCCTACAACTTATCAGCCACTTGTTATGATAGATGAAATCAATAACAGCTAGCCTGAAATGCTTTTAAAGCCTCGTTGTAAAAACACTGCAAAGGAGAAGGATCCTGGCTGACAATTTAATGTGCATGAGATTTTTTTTAAATATAAAAAGAGCATAAATAAGATGCCTTTAAAGAGTGTTTTGCAGTATGGAAGCAATTGTTCCATGCATGCCTCAAGAGTCTGAAAAATTTAAATATTCAGGTTCTGGCCAAGGAAGAAAAGCTGAGATACATGTCCACTTGGTGATTCTTTCACATGCTGTGCAGGCTTGATGTGCCTTTTAAAAGTCATATGTAAAGTCTCTTTTCTGTTACCTAGGTTGGTGCCTACAGTATGTTCAAATATGCTCTTTTTTCCTCAGATCAAATAATCTAATTGCCTCCAACTGGCTTGCTGCTGTCATCATGGGAATCATTCCCCATCTTAGGATGAAGACCATCTGTTTGAAGCCACTGCCATAGTGACTGCAGGGTTGAATAGTAGTTTCCAGACAATCTCAGTGGGATCCCACATTTATGTGTCCATTGGGAGTCCCTCACGTTCAGTATTGGTGGAGCTACACTGAGAAACAAACATCTCAACTTATCCAGCTCAAACCTTTCCCTTTTATAACTGAGCAATGCTCTCACTATTAAGCTATAAAGATGCTATGTTATGCAAACATGTTGTTTATTTTAAGGGATAAGTTTCTCACTGTTGATATAACTATTTAGTGTTTTCTTTTTTGACAGAACAATAGCATTTTTCATTAAAAACTGTATTTTCCCTGCACAGCTAATATCTAATGAGGCAATGCTGCCAACTTCAAATGTTTGGAAAGCTTTTGTTGGTTTAAATACCAATGCTTTCTTGGAACTAATCACTCAGTAGTAATTTCAGCCTTTATACTGAGCCAGTATCTGTTGGTCCTTATGTCCTTATGACACCATTTTATGATGCCATCCTTATGGTCCTTATGAGACCATCTTGGCTGTGAGTCCTGTCAGACCTGCTCCCTGCCTTGCAGGCCTTTCCCACCTGACCTGGGAGGGCAGGGCTCTGATTGACTCCAGTTACAAAGGCTGAGGTGACCCAACAGGCTCTTGGGTCAGGGTATTGTTTAGAGGGTTTGCTTGCAGAGTTCTGTGGCTGTTATTATTGCCCTAATTGTTCAAAATGCTTTAAATTGGTTTTAACAGCTTTTTAACTCATGTGTTTGTAAATTTTGTGGGTTTTGTGTTTTTAAACTTAAGGGATGTAAGATGTGCTTGGGAAGAGGAGAGCTGGGGAGAGCAGGGGTGACCGCAATCACAGTGGTTCTGGGCAAGGAGAGGTATGGGGTGCAGGGTGGGACAAGCTGGATAAGGGGTGCACAGCACAGGCAGTTAGCCTCTCCTTCAACCTGCAGAATTGCAGTTGTCTTATCAGCCAGCTCCTTTGTTGCTGCTGCTGAATGCTGGGTCAGCTCTGAGTAAGATCTCCCTCATTCATGATCTGATTATGGATGAAGAGGCTGATCTGGTCTGTATCAGTGGTGAGCAGGGTGGAGTACCACCTGGGTACTCAGTGCAACATCAAGGCAGACTTGAAGGTCGGGGAGGGGGAGTTGCTGTGGTCTGGAGAGAGTTAGGTGTGGGTGGTTCTGGTCCAACTTGGATGGTTGTTTCCAGAGACTGATGATTGGGGAGCTATTTTTGGCCCTGTGGAGCCTTCAATGTGGTGTTCCTCGGGGTTCAATTTCATTCACTATGCCAGTGGTACTTTAACATTTTTCCTCTGGGCCACACTTTCAGAATAATCATTTGCTCGTGCAATAAAAAGGCCCTTAATTACTGAATGGTACTTTCTTCCTGGGACGCAGGTGGCATTGTGGGTTAAACCACAGAGCCTAGGACTTGCCGATCAGAAGGTCGGCGGTTTGAAACCCCGAGACGGGGTGAGCTCCCGTTGCTCGGTCCCTGCTCCTGCCAACTAGCAGTTCGAAAGCACTTCAAAGTGCAAGTAGATAAATAGGTACTGCTCCGGCGGGAAGGTAAATGGCGTTTCCATGCACTGCTCTGGTTTGCCAGAAGCGGCTTAGTCATGCTGGCCACATGACCCGGAAGCTGTACGCCGGCTCCCTCGGCCAATAAAGCGAGATGAGCAAGGCAACCCCAGAGTCGGTCAAGACTGGACCTAATGGTCAGGGGTCCCTTTACCTTTACCTTACTTTCTTCCTAGTACTTGCACAGGGTTGAACGGCACTGAAAGTATAGAAGTAAAATGACCCCCCCCCTTCCAGGTTAGAGTGGCTAGGGAAACCCAGCCAGCTGGGCGGGGTATAAATAATAAAATTGTTGTTGTTGTTTTTTTGAAAGAAATGTAATGTGAGACCAAGAACATGTGGACACAGTGGAGGAGAGCACAGGTAGCCAATGTGGCAATATCCAGATGTTAGGGGCTGCAATTTCCACGATCCCTGATCATTGGTCATGTTGCCTGGCACTGATGGGAGTTGTAGTCCTTAACTTTTGGATGGTACCACATTGGCTATGCCTGGAAAAGAAAGAGGGACAAGGTGGTGGAAGAGAGGGACACAATATCACATGTGGGGAGAAGAAAATATTTCCTGCAACATTCACACTATATAAAATACAGCTGTGTGGTTTATTATAAATAATTTGGTTTTGAAACACTTCTGGAATTGTGAGTTGAGCATTTGCTTTGCAGAGACAGATGCCTTGTCAAGAGCATAGATATAACCACATCTACCCTGACAACAGTTCCAAAGGAATGTATAACTCATTGTCTTCTAGAAACATGTTTAATCCAATTTTGGTCTAGTATTCGTATGATCTTTTTAGTCAGCGGCAGGCATAGTTTTTCCTCTGCTGACCTTCAGCTTGCGATGCTTGTGTGACTACACACACAGAAGTTGGGATGGAAAGGCTTTTGGCACAGTAACGTCAGCTTTTTGAGTGTCAAAGCTTCATTTTTGCAGTCAATGTTGACTGAAACGCAACTGGCGCAGCCTGTGGCAGTGCAGCTGAATGTCAGTACAAACAGACAAAAGCCACATCTGCCACTGGCTCATATTAATGAGTCCATGGTCTTAGTTGTTTCTCTTTTCAAATCCCAGTAGGTGACAACAACTTGTAAGAAGATGCCCTCACTCCACTTTATTCATTTTTGTGGTTAATGTACCCTCCTACTCAAGGGCTGCAGAGGGGGCAATTAAGAGGAAGAAATGGGACATATGCACTCAACTTTCATTGATCTCAGTGATACTTTACTATTTTTAATTTGCTCTAAATCAGGGTTGCCTAATCCATAGCCTGAGGGTTATATTCAGTCTCTCAAGTGATTTTTTTTGGGTGGCAGCTGAAGTTCCCCAACCATTTGGATGCTATGTCATTTTTTTATTCCATTTTTAAATTTTTTATATATTTATTTTTGGTATTTTGGTGTTGGAATTAATTCTTCCCCTCCCCCCAACAACTGGTGGCTGGAGCAGAGAGGTTTCAACATTTTTGTACAGACCAACATGATGGGAAAGGGGAATCTACCTGTCCTTGCTCATTATGTTTAGTTTTGGCATGCCTTTCAACCTTTGTAAAGAATGCCATTGTATTTTTCTTTCCCATTGTCCCTGAGGGACTCTGCTAACACTAGCACTAGCACTGTAGCTATGAGTCCCTCCTGTATCGCTACTGCCCTGAAAGCAAAAGATGGTGACGTGTGAGTGAATGTGCTCTGTGGCTCTCAGAGGCTTCTGCTGGAGAGCAGAGGGAGCTGCAATCAGGGGAGGGGGAGGAAATTATCATTGCCAGAGTGCAGTTTCATTTGTAGTTATTGGGATCCAAACCATTGCGACCCCACAGGGAAATAAGGAGGCAATAGTCCAAAGGAAAAGCAGGCCTGGTATAAATAGTCCCCCTCCCCAATGCATTGGCGTAGTCTGAAGCCAACTGCCTGGCTTCCCTTACTTAAGTGGCCACTGCTGCAGTCATTTCAGATATGGCGGCAGCAGGATTGTTAACGTAAGTCAACTATCATATTTGATCAGATCTAGATGAGGGTCAATTAATAATTTAAATGTTTTAAATCACTGGAAGAAGGGGTGGTATTCAACTAAATTTTACTCTGCATAAATCTTAGTTCAATACCACCCAAGATGCTTAATTTTCCTGCTTTATACTTCATTTGTTCCTGTATTTTGTTACATGCACTTGTAAAAACTTAAAATTTATGGCATAAACACATTACATAAATATTTAAAAACAATATTCTGTGCCACTCAAATCTATCACAAGTTTGGAAGGATAATGAAACAAGCCCAATTACCCATCCTCAAAAGGCTCATGAAATAGGTTGCATTTGTACTGATTTTTTAACACCAGTGAGCAGAGTAAATTTCTGAATTTCCACAGGAACTTCATTCCATACCTTCGAAGCAACCACTGTGAAGGCTTTGTAGCATGAAGAAGACTGTTTCAGATACTACCTCATCATGTACGAACAATGTGGTAAACTATCTGGGTAATGACAAATGTAGGATTCTCTCAGCTGTGGGCCATAAGCACTATTAATGAAGTCACTTTGCTGTGCACCATGCTTTCTGAATAGAAGCATTTGCAAATTTTGATAGGTTTTCAGCAAAATAATGCCTCTTGTATTGCTTCTGTCAATTTAGAGTCTTCCCTTCCTTGGAAAGAAAGATAGGTAACATCATTTCTGGTGCTTAATCAGAAAAGAAATTCTGATAGTGTTCTGGTGGTATTTTTGTGGTACCTGATGGAGCCTATAAATATGTAAGTATTACAGATCAAATGAAGAAAACTAGGGACATTAAATGATTTGTTACAAGCTTAAAAGAGAAAAACAGAGGCTATTAAAGTATGCACTGGGACTTATAAAAAAGTGTTTATGTCATCTAGACGCTAAGTAGATTGCTTTCAGAATAATTCTTACTATATCTGGGTAAACATGCCAGTCATATACAACAGCCACCAATTTACAGAAATTATATTCAATTATTTAAAACCAGAGGATGGATATTCCATGGGGAATAATGTTTTTATTTACCTAATCGCAAGTACAACAGAAAACAGAAAGATTTTAAAGAAAAGAGCTGCAACAGATATTCTGACCATTTGTTAAGGAGCTGCTTTGTATATCTAGTTCCAAGACAGAATAATACAGTCTTAGGAATACTTAAAATACATTTCAGCATGTTAATTTAGCCGAAGGATCTTCAAGAAAGTGCCCTAAACTAGCTTCACCAGGGGTGAGTGTGGACAGCATCAAAGGGCATCAGGTGAACTTTCAAAAAAGTACAGGGAAATAATTTGTTAAAACAATGTTTTGGAAGCTAAATTGTGCATGTAATTTTCTGCTCACAGAACTGCTGTTTTCCTCTTCCCCTTAACCCTGAGATTAAGGGTCTCATGCTTTACCGACGGAGCTGTCCCTCATCTCTGAAAAGTTGCTGAGATTTGGAAATATGTCTGGAATGATGTGGGATATAGCTATCCTAGGAAACACCATGAGAAAAGGGGGATCAGTGAAAAGCAGGGATCCCCCCGCATAATCAGAAATGTGCAACAGGACCTTAGTATTCAAGCTAAAGAACGACCAGACATCCTTCATCAGCTTCTTCCATATCAAAAAGCTTCTTCCCAAGTACTTTAGCTCAGAAAGCAAATACCTTTTCTACACACTTAAATGAAGAAATTGGCTGAAATGCATTCTGCAGTCCAATTATATTCATTAATATTCCATTGGCACCTTCCTTGGGGGGAGTGAGGTGTGGGGATTGACCTTTTTTTTGCTTATTTGTTGTGTTTTTGGCTATCTTTGGGACTGCAGCCAATTCAAAGCATTTGTTAAAGGAACAATGTCTTGTCACCGGACACAAGCACCACTCAGCTGAGCTTCATTAAGAGTGACCCCAAAATTCTGGATTGTTAATGAAACTTATCAGCTGAAGTATGATATGCAAACGTGAGAGGATTGAAGAAGGCCCTTTGTATGACAGCAGATTAATTAGCCAAGCAGTGGCTGCTAAGTCCTAGCATTGGGGTCTGGAGGCCTGGATGATGAAGACGGTTAGTAGCTTTACTAGAAAAAATGACTCAGAGCAAGTTACAAACATGAGAATGTGTTGATGCGAAACAAACCAGTGAAAGTAGCTTACTGACCTAATGGATAGCAGATGTAATCAGTAAGTGGACCTATAAAATGTATAAAATCTACTTACATGTTATTATGAAAAGTGCATTAAAAAATGATTTACTTTTAGAATCATACTTTTAAATATAGAGCTTCTTAATCAAGAGGGGAATCTCAGATCCGGACCGCACTTTCTTCTCACAATGAATAGTAACTCTAGATGTGCACTATGCAGCCCATAATACACTACACTTCAGACATATGCTGGACACAGCAGGCAATGGTAAATTGGCATCCACATTTGATGCCAATTTGCATAGTTAACTGGAGGTTTAATTACACCCTGTTAATTTTCTCCTTGTACTTCCTGAGATTTTCCTAAACTTAACATTCTTTAAAGGTAGCTGCTGTTGTGGGAATTACCTTGTTTTTCGAAGCAAAATTTAGCTGATTACTATGTATTTACATACTGTAATTTGAATGGCTAATTATGTAATTAGAGCAAATACATGTAATATGATTTATTTCTCACAAAAGCAGATAAAGTGTATTGCTCCTTGCTTCCAACTCTACAAATTACACTAGCGTATGCCTAGACTTTCCCTTTATTCAAGATTCACACATCTGAAAGAATATTAGGACTGCCACTTTAATTGCCTATTTTTCCAGGAACCAGCTATCAATTCTCTCAGTACCAATATATCTTGGGTAGGAAATGCACATCTACACCACTTGTCCTAGGTATAATAAAAATTAATGGACTGGCTTATGGGGTTAAATGGAAGCCCACCTTGTTAGTGTCATGAATGCACAACAGCAGCAACCTGTTTTGGATAACATACTCAGATTTCTACACCTATGCTATGCAGGAAGTCTTATCTAATGTATTCATTTATTTAAAATATTAAAATCCAATAGATTCCAGGACAGTGAACAGCATGAAATTCTAAAATAAACAATATTTTGTATAACATATAATAACTGGTCAGTGTAGCCAAACTATATTCTTTGCGTATATATATTTGTTTTATTCTGTTTGGCTTTAACAAGTTTCCAACAATCTATCAGATATTATTTATTTTACAGCTTTTGAAAAAGACATCCACTATTAGCTTCTATCCAATCCTATAGTAAGGATACTGAAACTGGGTAATTACCATTTCATTAAAAGGTGGAATATTTGAAAATGAAGTAAGTTTCTATCTATCTATCTATCTATCTATCTATCTATCTATCTATCATCATCTATCTACCTACCTACCTATCTATCTATCTATCATCTATCATCATCTATCAAGTTTAATGTGGACAATTTAATACCTGCATTTTTTAAATATAAAAAAGACCATATGTCTTGAGGCCCCATTACCACTTTATCCTTAAATGGGCTGCACATTATTTTCTCTGGCCAATTCACTTTGGGACAGTTCAAGCCATTTCTCTAACTAAAAAATGCAGCATAATTATGTGATGTGATTGGAGTACTATTTTTCATTATTGTTGTAGTGGAATTAAAATAAAACTTTTCCATCCCATGCTTCCGTAGCTAACAGATCACTATTTAGAAAAGTCAAAAATGTATGCTATATATATTTTTATACAAACACAAGAAAGAGAGAATATAAATAATGAGATGAATATGTGTTTACCTCCATTTAAAGGAACTTGTATTGTATTGTATTGAACTTTATTACGGCCATTGGCCCATCACACAACAGTTTCCCTTTAAAGGAACTTGCTTGGTTCTGCACTGAGATGCATATTAGCAGGGAAATGGAAACCAGATGAAAGAAAGAAAACAAGAGTCCCCTTTTATGTGGTCCTATTTTTGGCTCCAAGTTTTATTTTTCAATATGAGGATATTTTAGGAAAACATATGTTTTATAGGCTTTAAAGAAGTGGCCATAATTAGAATTTTTATAACCTTTTAAATTTCCTTGTGATTAATTCGGGGGTTGCTAATGGCTGAATTAAATGTATGACTATTGATAGCATTTATATACAACATTTAATTTCTTGCAGTTGCTAACTGGATATACAAAACTGCTATGAAAATATGTTAGGTGATTTTTTGGGATGCTGAGGTCTCTCGTTTATCATAACGAATGTCAGGAAGAATAGAAATCAAACAAGAATCTTATCAGGGAAGAAAGCAAACCAACACATTAATTCCTATAGTGAGGTAGTTTAATGGGAAAAGCCATTGATTGGAGCTTCATTCAAGTGCTTCATCTATGTGTTGACTAAAACCATGGAGGGCAGCAGGATGACATCTGGAAGCCCTATACCTATTGTCTGCCCAATGGGTGGGACATCTGAAAAGGAGTGCCTATGTTCATACAGCTTCATGTGCAGCAGGCATTGTTCGCAACCTGCTGAAAAGCAGAGGCAGGGCCAGCAGGTGCAGCTTCTTGCCCTCACCCACATGTTTAATTTACACACAGAGGAAATGATTGAATGGGGCCAGGAACAGATGTATATAAGCATTCTTGTTTTCTGACAGACAGATCAAGTTAGCATGTTTGAAGTGTAATAGCTCATCAGAAAAAACCCTGATATTTTTCAAAATGACTCAAGAATGGAAACAAGGAAAAAAATTACCTGATGGCGTTGTTCTCAAAATACACACATGACTAACAATTCCAACAAAAATACTTGTTAGGTGTGTGGGAAGCTTTCATTAAGCCAGGAATCTTGCACTATACAAAGGAAAATATAAAATATTCTACAATGTACTTGTGTTGGTGGTGAAGCATGTGTCAAGAAGGAGCTGAGAGATAAGGGAGAGAAGATGGGGGAAGTGAGACAGATGGGTTGTGTGTGTGTGTGTGTGTGTGAGAGAGAGAGAGAGAGAGAGAGAGAGAGAGTGAGAGAGAGAATGAGAATATAGCTGGAGAAGGAAAAGATGGGCAAAAAGGAGGGAGAAAGAGACAGAGAAGGAGAGGCCTATCACAAGGAGTGACAGATAATAAAAGAAGATGGACAAGAAGCTGATGCATGAGAGAAAGTAAGAAAAAGAGATAATTTTTTTCATGATATAGCTGATTAGGTAACTGGGTGGTGGTGGGGTAAATGTATCTACCGGAATGTAGCTTAAATGTGGCATTCTGATATACAGTGGTACCTCGGGTTACATATGCTTCAGGTTACATACGCTTCAGGTTACAGACTCCGCTAATCCAAAAATAGTGTTTCAGGTTAAGAACTTTGCTTCAGGATAAGAACAGAAATCGGCCTCCGGCGGTGCAGCGGCAGCAGGAGGCCCCATTAGCTAAAGTGGTGCTTCAGGTTAAGAACAGTTTCAGGTTAAGAACGGACCTCTGGAATGAATTAAGTACTTAACCCAAGGTACCACTGTACTTTCTTATTTATGGGTTGTACCCATAAACGTGTGAGTGTATTTCCACTTGTGCAATGAGATTTCCCCTTCCTCTCCTCCACTGTTCAGCCCTTTGTGCACCCCTCCAAATATGTTCCAGCCCTGTTAGTAGAAGTTTGTTTCACTTGTGCAACAGCAGTTTGGGATACAACCCAATGGTCCCAACTTTTACAAAGCTCTTTGTTTCAAGTGACCCAAACAAGAATGTCAATGTGTGCATCCTTTTTGTAAGGTTGGTATATTGTGGCTTTGGGATTAACTCTCCTATGAATTACCAGTGGATTTTTTTCTCTGCTTTAATGATTGCTTGGCAATTTGAAGGATGATACTACTTAAACACAGAAGGCTTCTATCTTCAAGCTAGCCTCTCCAGAGTCGTCCCATTTACTTCAGTGTGATTTTGCTTAAGTGGCTTGAAGAATGTGATCGTGACTTCTGTCAGCCTCATCTTTTCCCTTAAGCTATAAGCAGGTTGGGCCTTGGAGCCAAACAGTGACCTGAAGGTCTTATGTTTCCATGCAGCAATGTCTAGAATGATAAATGATAAATTATTCTAGGAGCTGTAATGCTGCATATTAGATGTTCTTTTCCTACCCTGTTATTAACTCCAAGAGTTATTTTGTAAACTAGATTTGAGACTCTTTAAATTTTTCAGTGCCTCAGATATTGACATGTAATGGATTTCTCTGTGTGCTTTAGTTAAGATGAATAGCACAGAGTCTTAACAACTGCATGTTCAGATTCACAGAATGCTAAGAAAGAGAATCCCTGTTGATGTTACTCTCAGCAGCTGGACAACCAAGAAATTAAGTCTTCAAGTTTATGTTTAATTTAATTCTCAAAATTAGGATTTTCACAGCTATCTCCTTCATGAAAGCATATTGATCAAACTGCTGAGAATGTATTTAAGTAGTCCTGACATGAGAGGTCCTCTGAGAGAGCCTGTTTACTCTCCATTTCTTTTTCCCTGAGATTTGTGGCCTCTGGCCAGGGATCAAAGAGCTACTTTGGGTTCATATTCAAAAGGGTTTTTGACCTGTTAAACTTTTAGCAGCAGACCACCCCATTTTAAGTTTCGTTAATAAAAGCATCTTCATGAATAGAGATACACCTCAGCTGCCAATATCTGGAAATGACACTGGGTGGTATTCAATTAAGTTATATTCAGATTAGTCTCATTAGAATTAATGACTATGACTAAATTGGTACATTGATTTCAGTGGGTCTACTCTGAGTAAAAGCTGGTTGACTACGACCACTATGCCAAACTGGGTTTGCTGAACAATAGTCTGCATATACTTCACTGGACTGAAAACTAATGTCAACATAACCAATTAAGAATTTGAATATACAACATTATAGTGAATATATAGACGCTATGATTCTGATTAAATAATGAAAGCAGGGGGTCGGTAGCCCCCAGTGTGGTATTGGAGAAGCCCATTCTGCTAATCCTATAATTTATTAATGGATTTGTAGGGATAAGTTATGAATATATGCAGTCCCATGTCAGTAAGTTCAAGATCACCAAAGTTGGAAAGCTCTTACATGGTTTCCTGAAGATGCTATGAAAAAATGGCCTTTAGTAAACCTGCAGGGAATACAGGAAATAGAGAAATGATAGATGAAAAGCATGTGTTATCATAGATATTGTTTTGGGGTCAAAGAATCATGCCAAAATGAAAATTGGGTGGTGGATGGGAGAAAGGTTTTGTCTTTTGTATTTGCATCCATAACAAATGGAAACCATTTGATGCAGATTCGTGTTTCAATTTCATCCTGAGCTTTTTAGGTGCTGCATCAGCTTTTCATCTGGAGCTAACTGCCAGATCCTAGAATGCCATCAATTTATGGAGAAGCTGCTGAGGTCTTTCCAGCTGGAGCTTAGTTCAAGACTATTTTGGATCAGATCTTATTCATCAGGAAATCGTGCACCTCCTATCTGAATATGGAGAGCAGTGCAGTCAGGTACTACAGATAGTGTGATTTTGCTTACAGTAGTAAATACTGCTTTTTCACAGGACCATCCTAATTGATAAAGGGTGACTTTTAGAGGATAATGTTTCCAACACAAAGGGGATATGGCAGAATTATGTGGTTTAGCTGAACAGGGGCCCAGGGCCACCTGTGAATTAGCTTTAAATGTGCTTCCCTTGTCTTCACAGAGGTGGATTTTAAGTGTTACTTGGTACAAAGAGCTTCCCGTTCTGAATTAGTGAAACTAATATTAAGGCCTCCTTCCCAAGCAGGCCTTCCCCTTCTGGGTATTGTATATCTAAAAGCATTCAATAGTTTGTTGAGATAATCCCTATCAGTCTCTGAGAAGCACATACAGCCTTGAAAAAACGTTCATGATCGTGGAGGACCCTCCGTTTGGTAAACAAAAGTTACCATTTCAAAGAGAGAAGGAGTGGATTTTCAGGGTTTTCTCAATGACTCAAGGACTGAGGACTCAGATTGAATATAAAGGCTCATGCTATGACTATGTGCAATGGTTATCCCTGAATGTTGGACATGCCTGTTGCAGCTGATGTGTACATAGAAAGCTGCTTTATAATGAATCAGACACTGGCTACACTGGCTGCATGTGGGTTCTATGGGGCTTCAGACAGAGATGTCTCCCAACTGTACCTGGAGATGCCTGAGACTGAACCTGGAATTCTTTGCGTGCAAAGCGTGTACTGTAGCCAGTCTACAACAACTGGAGTGTACCACATTGACTACTTTTGTTTTAGAAGATTCATCTTGTTGCGTTTCCCTTTAAAATACATGGAACCAGTGCATAGGAAATGATTTAGGCCTTGCTTCAATGTACCTAAAAGGCCAAGTGGTGAATAACACATATGCACACCCTTAATAATTGATTCTGTATTTTGTATTCTTTTCTTGAATACAAAACACAGTGTGAGAAATCTCTCTAAGAAATGTGGGACAAAAGGGTAACTAGAGATTCCAAAGGCGTGACTACAGGAAAGGGAAACAAAAAGGGGTATTATTGGGGCTCATCAACCCCACATAACCACAATGTCAAAGCATCAAAAGTATCTATGGCTAGTTCGGGCCTGTAATTAGCTAAAGATGCTATTATTAAAGCTGTGACAGTGTAGTCCTAAAAGACTGACATAATCCTAGATTTTGGAACTCTGATTGTCCAAACTGCCCACCCCCTAAAAGTTGGCCTGTACCAAAGGTTTTACAATTTAATCAGGGAAAGGAACACATGGGAGACTTCATCACTAGACTGAAAAGCTCAGCAAGAGGTCGAAGTTGGGAGTGGGGAAATGTGCTGTGAATATTTTATTCGAGTTAATATTCTGGCAGCTAAATTTTGAGCAAGCTGTAATTTTACAAGCCACCTTCTGTTAAAACTGCCTGCACAGAGTTATTTGGAGCAAGCCAAGATTCAATCAAAGCATGGGCTGGCACTGATACATGCTTTCACTCCCAGCTTATGGAGGTCAACATTCTGCTGCTTTGTTGAGCACAAGATGTTTTTAAAGAACACAATGATGGTGATTACTTTACAAAGAGGTCCAGTAAAAGAAGACAAAAAACGAAACAAAAAACGAAACACAACAACCCTCACCAACCCAGCCCACAGTAGTTAGATCCTTTGGCTGTATAAACACACCCACAGGCTCTTGAAACAATAAAATGGAATAACACTGATCTCTAGCAATATTTCATTAATTTTAAATGGAATTGTCTCAATCTCATATCCAGATGCACTTTCTAATATTGGACTAGTATGACGTGGCATTAGAGTAAGTGCTACAGCAGAAGAAACCAGCACCAATTACAACCTTTGTCCAGCTTACAGGTCTATTACAATGGTCCATTCTACCCTTCTACATCTTCCCATAATTTTTAGTTTCTTTAGTACTGTCTCAAAGAGGAATGTAAACATAGTATTTTTTTTTCTTGAAGGGGAGGATCTATGGATTGGAAGGCCATATTGCACAGGTAAGGAAATGTGACCCAGAAGACCTTCATATCTTGCCTCTGGGAGTCTCCCCAGGCCACAGCCTTCACCAGCTCTGCTCTTCACCCGACTTTTGCCTGAGTTGAATGTGGTCCAAAGCTCTGGCCATGCATTCTGCTTGCCTGGGTGATAGGATGGTGGTAAGATGGAGGCCTCATTGCCCTTGGTTCACCCATTAACCCCTATAACTATATTGTAGTGCAGACATGATTAACTGTGGAACTCCCTCTACATAAAGGTGCATCTGGCCCTGACACTTTACACCAGAGATGGTGAATCTATGAGCTTCCATATACTGTGGCCACCACCACCACCACCATTTTTAAAATTTATATCCTGCCTTCCTCCCAAAGGAGCCCAGGGTGTCAAACAATAAGAAATAAAACAATAAAAACATCTTTAAAACATTTCCAGTATAGATGTTGGAAACATCTCAACTTAAAAGTCTGTTGAAAAAGAAATCACTTCAGTAGGAACCCAAAAGACAACAGAGATGGCACTTGTCCAACATTCCAGGGGATAGAATTCTAAAGGGTATGTGCCACAACACTAAAAGGTTGATACCTATATTGTGCAGAATGGATCTCCTGATAAGAAGGGATTCACAGATGGCCCTCACTTTCAGAGTGCAGTGACTGACTGGGTATAGAAGCAGTAAGATTGTCTTTCAAGTATCAGCCTCAACCAATGGCCATGCTGGCTGCAGCTCATAGAAGATGGGATAACAAATGTCTGGAGGCTAAGAGGTTCTCTGTCCCTGCTTTACACCTTTTGCCAGTTACTGCTTACTCTGACATTTAGAAGTGAAATGGGTTTCTTTTAAGTTGTCCTCCTTGCAAATGGGAGTAGTAGTTGTTACATGCCTTATGCTTTTATTGTTGCTCCTTTTTGGTTTACTAGATGATCATTATGTATTGTATCAGTATTGTTAATTTATGTCCTGGGACCTTATATCTTGGGACCTTAGGATGAAGGGCAGATGAGAGACTCTAGAAATAAATAAATAATAAATAAAATAAAATAAAATAAAATAAAATAAAATAAACATCCCTTTTTGGCCCAAGGGTTATATTTACCCTTGGTCAACCCTCTGGCATGACACATTCAGTAGCCACATGGAGGCAGACACACACTGGCATAGAGCCCTCTCATTTCAGATGATCCATGCAAATCAGCTGAGTAGAGGCGTCATTGCCTGCCCTCTGCTCATCAGATCCTCCTAGAAAATGATCTAGGAGTCTTGGCCCACAAACTTGACATGAGCCAACAGTGTGACGCGGCAGCTAAAAAAGCCAATGCAATTCTGGGCTGCATCAATAGGAGTATAGCATCAAGGGAAGTAATAGTGCCACTGTATTCTGCTCTGGTCAGACCTCACCTGGAGTACTGTGTCCAGTTCTGGGCACCACAGTTCAAGAAGGACACTGACAAACTGGAACGTGTCCAGAGGAGGGCAACCAAAATGGTCAAAGGCCTGGAAACGATGCCTTGTGAGGAACGGCTAAGGGAGCTGGGCATGTTTAGCCTGGAGAAGAGTAGGTTAAGGGGTGATATGATAGCCATGTTCAAATATATAAAAGGATGTCACATAGAGGAGGGAGAAAGGTTGTTTTCTGCTGCTCCAGAGAAGCGGACACGGAGCAATGGATCCAAACTACAAGAAAGAAGATTCCACCTAAACATTAGGAAGAACTTCCTGACAGTAAGAGCTGTTCGACAGTGTAATTTGCTGCCAAGGAGTGTGGTGGAGTCTCCTTCTTTGGAGGTCTTTAAGCAGAGGCTTGACAACCATATGTCAGGAGTGCTCTGATGGTGTTTCCTGCTTGGCAGGGGGTTGGACTCGATGGCCCTTGTGGTCTCTTCCAACTCTATGATTCTATGATTCTATGAAATGATCAATCTGATTACCGATGATTTTTAGCAAACCTCATCTCATCCCAGCACCCTGCATACTTTATTACTGAACCATTCAATTCCAATTCCAATCACATTTCTTATGAACCATCAATTAAAAACTGACCCACACTGCTCCAATGACAATATACTCTTTTCTAATTAGCAGATATTGGGTAGAATTCAACATTGCACTACACTGAATGTTCCATATGTGCAAGAAAATCAGCTTCCTCTTCCACTGTGCGCTGTTCTGGGGGTTCTCCTGACCCTGGAAGCCAATTTCAAGGGGTTCACATGGTGAGGAGAAGAGGGAAAGCCCCATTACACAAGCAGAAGCCTTTGTGCAGGCCTTCTGCTGATGGGGTTTATTAAGTGAATCCCACCCACTGAATTTAAAATATTTGGAAACAATATCTTAAAATGAACTGATTACTGTGCACATATATAATAGTGGTCATTAATCTATTTATAAATTCTATTCTCTTCAGGCTCCAGTAAAGAAACTGAAATGCAGCTGTGTAATACACTGATAACTTTCATTAGTTCTAAAAATGCTCAACTGAAATTATTCATTGTATCTAAAAAGTCCTAAATAGTCTGTTGGTGATGACTTTACTCTCTTGCTTTGTTTATTATTGAAAAAAAGAAAGAAAAACTAAAAAGGAGCATGATGAAAGGCAGAAATCAGAAATGTATACACTGTATATTTTGCTAACTGAGGCACTTTTAGATCATTTCAGAAATATGTGAGATAATGTTCACAAACAGAACGTTGATATTAGTTTTAAAAATGTGATGTGTTACCTGATAAGTTGTGTCTGCTTTATATTAAATCTATATTGATTTAATTGGAGACTGAGAACCTCTGCATACAAAACAATGAGCTCAAGCACTGAGAATTACTCTTAAGTGATTTGAATATAGTTTCAGGTAAGCATTTAAAAGAGGTAAGAATCTTCTAATCAAATTTATCTGGAGATCAACTGGATGAATTGAAAAATGTTTGGTCAAAACCAGACTACACCAAACATCCACATAAAAATGAATAATATTTGTAAAGAATTACAATTACTTCCTTAAGAACGTCTCACTGAATATGCATAATTATAAAGGCAAAGATAATTTTCAAATAACTGAAGTTGTGAATGGTATGTATTTCTTAACTGTCTGGAAGTTTAGCAATAATATTAACATTGGCTTTATTATTGTAGAAAATGAATGGTCTTCAGAGCCTCATATGCCTAGATTTTATCAAAAAGATATTTGAGTCCTTATTCAAGAAAACACATCTACTCCAAAAATAATTCTGTGCTTTCATTCTTTCATTATTATTTTTTAAATATGGGCATTATTTCATTTTATAGAAATAGTATAATCAAAATAAGAATAATTTCATTTTTGATAAGGTCTCTTAAACTTTTTTTCTGATATCATTTGTTGTATAGATATATTGTTCCTTGTGAAGTTCTACCTGCTGAATGTGATTTTTGTTTGCATTTCATAGTATAATAATATAGCCCCAGATTTAATTTTTGAAACATAAATATAATTCAGCAAAACTATTTTGAGCCAAAAGTCCAGGATATATAAATCACACAAGGATTTTTTAAACTTAGTTTTACAAATCTGGCAGTGCAGCAAAGCTTGTTTTCCTATGTGTTCATAATACTTATAAAATGGTAAATTGCAGTGCTAATTGGTATTTCTTTAATTCTACAAGAACAAGATAATGATGCCTCTTCCTTTGTAATTCTAGTGTGGTATTTTTGTGGGTGGTTTTTAAAGCATATGACATGCAATTAGAGTTTATGCAGGCAGAGCCTTTATTTCTCTAGAACGCACCATTCCTTGTGGAATCTTGCTGTACTTTTAGTGCCTGGGGATCTGTGTCATTGGGGAATGGATGGATTCTGTTTGATGCTTTGCTGTTGCTTGTCACTGGCTATTGTTTAGACTTCAGAAACAATGCAGTCTGCATTCCTCAAACCACTTATAAATTAGTCACATTGAGAGGACAAGGCTGGGAAGTGCAGTTGAAGGACAGCAGCCAAAACTTGGTATTCAATTAGCCCATTGAGTTGTGCTCGGCAGTAAAACACTGTGATATAGAAATAATTGCAGCATCTAAAAATCTACTCACCAAACAAATGATGCACACTGCCAGCTTTTAAATTACTGCTCCCCAGTCAGGAGGATGAAGCCATAGAGGTTCTAGAATTTGGGAAGGACCATAGCTTAGTGGTAAAGCACAGAGAAGGACCCAGGTTCAACCCCTGGCCTCTCGAGGTAGGGCTAAGGATGTGCCATGCCTGAAACCCTGGAGACATGCAGCAGAAACCGTAGACAATACAGACCAATGGTTTAAGTCAATATAAGGCATCTTATATGCCTAGAATTGATACTCCCCACTGCTGTACAGATGCAAAACAGTTCATTATACCTTCTTCTCTCACACACGTACATGGAACTGTCATTTGCATGTAGGACTTAAGTGTGCACAGTGAGAAGGGGAGGCACACATTTAGCCCCATCCCAATGGCAAGTATTTTGTTCTGTAAAAAAGAGAGCCCAAACACATAAGTTCCTGCTTGTGAATAGGGTTCTGTGTAATCAGGAAACCTGTTTTTCATCCATACCTGACCTTGTTCTTAATCAAACTTCCCATGAGCCTGGGGCAGAGTATCTTCCTTGTATGGAACTACAAACCTGTTTCAATCCAGGCATCTAGGGCTGGGAAAGACCCCTTTTCTGAGACCCTGTAAAACTGCTGCCATCCAGTGTAGGCATTAGTGGTCTGGATGGACTCAGTACAGCAGACAAACCTGTTGCATTATCATCACTGCCAACCTGGAACTTCCTCAACTTTGCTCCCAACCCATCCCAACCCAGCAGCACCACTGCCACCTCATTGATCCTCATGTGCCACTGCTGTTTACTACTGGACTATTTGTACTCAATGCTAATCTGGGACCAGGTTATTTCAAAAAACATTTAATCTTCCATATCTAACTCTAGTGCAAATTAGATATGACGAAAGCATAAGATATTACTCTTGCATATCTCTCAGTTGTATTATTTTACCATTTTACAATTCTTTTACAATTTTACTATCATTACAATTGTGTGATATTCAAAATCACATTACATAAACATTACACAAACAAGGTGGTGTGTAATCTGCAGCCCTTTCAAAACAAGTTTAAATCTTCACCAATATAATATGAATTGTATGTTGAGAATACCTTAAGTACCTGATTAAAATATTCAAATCAATATTTTTCTTCTTTGCTTTTATATCATTTGCCCTGCATTTGAACTTTAACTTTTCAAAGAATTCAAGTTTGTGTGTTAAAGACTTGGGGGAATAATGAAAGAAAGGAAGAGCAAAGAGGAGAACAGTCAACTTTGGGGGCTAGGGCAAAGGTAACAGCAGCAAGGGCATAAAGATATCAGGTTAGATGAGTAAATCTTCATTCTGCTGCCCGCTGGTAATCCTACTTAGAATAATTCTGCCTGCCATAGGTCATTTTGCAGACACATATATATAGTTGCACACATATATAGAGTTGGGTATATTATAGAAAAAATAAAAATCCATCTAGTCCAAGATAAACTGCATTGAATACTTCTGGAAGAAAAACAAGAAAAACAAAACAGGAGAAACAAAACAAAACAAAGGAAAAAACAAAACAAAAAAATCAACATCAATTGTTTTAACAAAAACCTTATTCCATAACCTAAAGAAATACATTGATCTTACAGAGCTTTTCAAACTGGAGGTATCTTATCTCCTAGAGTTAGCAAGCTGATTCAACTATGATTGAATATATCTTAAGCAAATAATAAATGTGCAAATGTCCCAAAATATTTAGAAAAAGAATAGTCATCAGAGGAGATATCTGTAATGCAGAGTTTTTTAAACAGAGTACATGTGGGCAGTCATTTAAGGCAATGAAATCATATTCATTTTGAAAGCATAAAAACACAGATTAATAACCATATATTAACAGGGATAAATAAATAACCATAAGAGCAAGATGAGGAGACTCATCTGACTATTCCATTTATCTCACACATCTGCAGTGACACTGCCACCTTCTACCATCAACATCTTATAAAGTGTAATCATGTTATCAATGCTAAGTGACATCTAGTTTGATTGCATATAAGAAAGATCACCAAATCAAATTATATCAACCTGCATAACATTTTCCAAATCTGAATATAGAATAGAAATCATAAGATATTCAGAACACAACCCTACAGTGCACCACCATGTGGCATATGGCTGGCAACAAAATCTGACAGATGTTTGCAATGCCTTAGTCAAGGAGATATATAGCTGTAACTTAGACAAGCAAATCCAGGTCCTTTCTACAGAAAGACATAGCAGGGGGTTGGATTAGTTGAATTAGTTGACTAGATGATCCTTGGGGTCACTTCCAACTCTACAATTCTATGATTATATGTATCTTGCTATTAAAAGAGGAGTAGCTTACTGGAACCCAGTCATGCACCATACACAGAACTGTGTAGAGGTAAAACCCACCAGTTAAACATCACAGATAAATGTTTCTGTAGCACGTGATCACTGAACTCCTCATCAATTTCCCATCTCAATTCCCAAACATTACTAAAATTTCAGAGTGTAACAGAGTACTTCAGCTTGGCAGAAAACCTAGTCTAAGATTTTATAACTGCAAAACATAAGATAAAGAATTCATATACACTGGATTTAGCCACAGTTCCCCATGTTCTCAGATGGCTCAGGACCACTTTGCAATGTGTGATTAATATCTGTATCAGAGGAAGTAGTTTGACACAGCCTTCACTGAGGCTATCACAAAGATTCTCTTCTCCCAGAATTGCTAGCTTCCTATTTCTAATTCTCTGCATAACATATATTCATGACCTGTTTATTCCTATTTGTACTAAATCATTTCTAAAACATTCAGCTTGTATGATTCTCCTCTGTTTCTTTGCGAATCCCACTGAGCTATTTCTAGAGTATAATCATGACTCCTGTCAGCTTTCCTTTTTGCCTGGCTAAACCGGATGAGCTTCTTTAACCTTGTCTCTTATGATAAGTTCTCTATTCCTCCATTCACGTTAGTAGTTCTTTCTGTTTGTTTTAGCTCCAACAGAACAGCAGAAATGCTAGATACCATACCTAAACCTCACATATCTAACAGATGAAAGCACAGGCTTAATTAGACTAGGAGGTTTAAACATCATTATAATGCAAACCTGTTGTGGGCAAAATTGAAGTGATTAATTCTGATATGAAACAGAATATAGGAGAAGAAGCCACATTGTATATCCTTGGTAATCTTCCTACTGCCTTGCTTATTATCCTAATGCTTTTCAACTTTCACTGCACTCTTAGAAACCACAGTATAGGTGCAGTGATGGCTAATTAACAAGCATGCTGTAGACTGCAAAGTGCAGAGTAAAAATGAAAATGAAATGAAGGCCATCGTTTTGATGGACAGTTTTGCTAATTTGGTGGGAGAGAGAGAGATTATGAATCCTCTACCCTTCCAATGTAAGATGCAGCTATTTGATTCAGTAGACCCAAAGGACCTTTCAGTAGCAATATGCTGAACGGAGAAAGCAAATGAGAAAGCATAAAGGGATTGTGAATTAGTTCACAAAAGTTAAAGAGATGTAGAGGACATATAGGTGCTAGCGTCATATCTAGCTAATCTTAAACAGGAACTTTTGCTGGCTACTGAACAGCCAACAACTTCTAGGAACTACTATTGCATGCTGGTTATCTTCCTCCCAGGTGTTTTGACGTACAACTCCCATCATCTCTAGCCACCATGACCAATGGTCAGAGATGATGTGAGCTGTAGTCCAAAATGTCTGGAGGGCACCAAGCTGGGAAACACTGTCCTTACAGGAGGCCTTAAAGGTAAAAGTAAAGGTATCCCTGACCGTTAGGTCCAGTCGCGGATGACTCTGGGGTTGCACGCTCATTTCGCTCTATAAACCGAGGGAGCCGGTGTTTGTCTGCAGACAGCTTCTGAGTCATGTGGCCAGCATGACTAAGCTGCTTCTGGCAAAGCAGAGCAGTGCATGCAAATGCCGTTTACCTTCCCACCAGAGCAGTACCTGTTTATCTACTTGTACTTTGACGTGCATTTGAACTGCTAGGTGGGCAGGAGCTGGGACCGAACAACGGGAGCTCACCCCGTCGCGGGGATTCGAACCTCTGACCTTCTGATCAGCAAGCCCAAGAGGCTGTGGTTTAGACCACAGTGCCTACAGGAGGCCTTAATACTAAGCAAAAGCTATTAATGCTCAACCTCATGGGGCACCCATTTGGAATGCATCTTTTCATGAATTTCATTGCATTGCCTTGCACAGCACCCCCATGAGAGGAAGAAACAAAGGAGGAACCAGCTGCCTGTGGTTGCCTGCTTCCCAGTGGGACTCCTCGGTGTATGTGCTTCCTCACAGGCCAAATACCCTGACCCACCAGCTCCCAGCAATAGCTGCCACCCCACCCCCAGCTGAACATCATCTAGCTTGGCTGGTGGAATAAAAGTGGGGCTGCTGTGGGGGCATAGCCAGAAATTTTGTTTGTGGGGGTGGAGTACCTCAGTTAAGCATTCTTATTGATTTACTTGATGAGAGGGCAGCTGCCCACTTGCCCCCCTGGTCAGATCTGCCACCAGACCAACTGTGGTTGTCTTATCAGCCAGCCCTCAGGACTGCTGCTGCTGTTATTCCTGCTGCTGTTCCTACTGCTGCTGCTGTTGGATGCCAGGTCAGCTTTGAATAAGATCTCTCTCATCCATGATCTGATTGTGGATTGTGGATGAGGAGACCAATCTGGTGAACCTGGGTGAAAGAGCAGGGTGGAGTTGGTCTCATTCAGCTGTGACCACCTAGGTACTCAGTGCATCATCAGGGAATGCTTGAGTGCTAGGGAAGGGAAGCCCTTAAATAAGCAAGTACATTGTTTTTTACTAAAAATGACAGTACATATAAAGTAAGTTGACTGAAAGTATAATCATAGCTGCAGTCCAGCAATTAAATGTCACTTCTGTAAGGATAGATCTTCATGACCCTGCAATGTGGTGACCCAATGTATCTCTGAAGGAAGGGAATTCTAAAGCTGAGGGGACAATACAGAGAAGTTCCTTTCTTTTGTAGCCACCCAAATGACTGCCCTAGGTGGTGGTCACCCCAGGAGGCTCTCTGAAGTACATTTCAATGTTGGGCAGATGGCACTAGCTGCAACAAATAGCATGGGCCCAAACAATTTAGGGTTTTAAATTAGGCCCAGAGCAACTGGAATAGGAAAGGTGTGGCTGATGCTGGCTGCCTTTTACCCTAACAGGATGCTGGCAAATGTACTTGGGACCCGCTGAAATTTTTGAACTGTCTTAAAAGGCAGTCCTGTGCAGAATTACAGGACTAGATTATATCTAGTCTGGATGTGAACAGGGCATGGATCACTGTATCAGGAACAACCCTCTCCAGAGAAGGATGTAGTTGATGTAGCAGCCTAAGCTGGTTACGGATGCCATCTGGGCTTCTCCATTCAGCCCCATGGTTGCTGTGAGCCCTTTGCATCAATCCCTCTTGTCTCAGTAAGTTTGGGAAAGAGGCTGATGAAAGCAGCTCAGGTTATGGAAAATATGGGTCAAGATGAACCACAGAAATCCATTGGCTTCCAAACATTTTGTGATCTACCGTAATAGTAGAGGCAACTATGAAACTATATTGTTTTCTACTTCTGCTGGATTGGATAGTGACATAATATTGAGGGACACATGTGTATATGCTGAGCATGAGCCTGTGGCTTGTTTGAGTCTCCTCTCCCCCATCCCCAGTATCTATTCTCCAAGGAGAGTAGTCTCTCTTGGAACCTTGACTGAAATTACTATTCACCAAACACTGGACTTCAAAGGCAGTTTGGATGCCAGGCACAAGAGCTTTCCTCAAACAGGAATTCAGGGAAATAATGTGTGCATTGGGATTTTAAAAAGCAATTTGTAGTTAAAATGCTGTAGAGCAAACAAAATAGATTGTGCTTAAAGAAAGTGTGTGCAGATCCTTCAGGTTGAAAGTCAAATATGCAGAGATGCAACGTTGAATATACTGTGGAATCACAGGCTTTGGTCCAATTGATACTAGTTAGGTAGCACAGGCGGGGCAAAATGGGGAGTAACTATAGTGATAAATGAAACAGGCAGATCAATTACCAATTTCATTATGCCAGAAATAGAAGCATATGAAAATAGGTCATTAATCAAACTTGCATTGATTTTTAATAGCACTTTTGAAATGTTCGCTCTTTATCACTTTTTTTTTTAAAAAAACCTTAATTGGATGAACCAAAGAGTAAATGAAAAACCTATTTTGCATAATACATTTACACAATGTAAGTGATGTTAATCAGAAAAAGCATTTAATAAAAGCAGCTGGAATTCAGTAAATCACAGGATTCGAAGAAAATAACTTCTATACTTCCTACAATACTTCACCTCCATATAGGTAGATGCAAAAAAGGAAGAAAACCCTTCCCTTTTATATCATTACCAAACAGGAACTGTGGTGGTAGGGACTGTGGTGATAAGTTACATCTGTGGTGGGACTTAAATCTAGACTGTGGTGAGGTGTAAAAGGGGTGCCCTGTCTACACTACATCCAGTGGATGGGGAAAACAAGGCAGAAGCCCCCTTGGTCTTTGGGGTTGGGGAGAGAAGGCCTTTAACCTGTGTCATGTTACCTCTCATGTCATCAGAAGCATGGCAGGAACCCTGACTGGGTCTTATTTATATCTGGATTAATTCTGAACATCAAACATTCACGTTTCCCCATTTAATTAGAATTTTCCCAAATTGGACAGAGAAGGGTTGGGTCTGGTCATCACTAGCTGACACTTTAAATTAATGGATAGGAGTACTAGTGAAGAACACGGTGAGCTCACTTTCCTGTAATAATCTATAGGGGTCAATGTGTAAACATACATTATATATTTTTTGCTGCCAAGTGTTCATGAACTCTGATTTTGTATTAAAGTACTCATGGTTTAAATTAGGATACACATTTCCACCAGGCACATACTTAAATATTCTACACATGAAAGCAAAGGAAAGTTAAACAGCATTCATGATGCACTAGTAAGAAACGTGATAATTTTTTCAAAAAAGAATAAATGATTTCTTAATATTATGCTATCTTGAATTATGATTTTTAATTACATTCTTGATGTATTAGGGATGGTTCTATCTATTATTTCATTCACCTATGCCATAAAGTACACACAGCACCCCGCAAATGGTGTGTACTTTAATTTGTAATGCACTTCAGTTATGTTAGTTGGAAAGGATTATGTGGTACTATTGAATCATCTTATGTAAGCAAATTTTAGATGAATTTCCATGGCGTTTTTATCATATAATCCGAAAATATAAAATTACACTGGGTGCCTCTTCTTTTAAAAATCCTTCTTCTAATAATCCTTCATTTCCAATCAGAAGCTTAAAAAAAATCAAACTAAAGCAGCTTTACTGATTTATTTATTGTGCTTTTATAGTTTTATCTTCTGTACAATTTATTTGATCAAACTATTCTGATCTCCTGTCCTTGACACTGTTTTGTGAATTAAAATAGTGAATGACCTAGAACATAAAATATGGAGCAACCAGAAGAGGCTTATTTATTGTACATAATGCCTACAATAGTAGATTTCCCCCATCAGCTATTTTTAATGTGTGAACATCTATCTATGCTTATAATTGTTGTGGGGCAATCCTGTGCCCTGGTGGGCAAAATGGATCTGTTGGAGAACTGGCTTCCAATAGAACTGGCTATGGACCCCTATCAACAATGCCTTTTGATAAAACACTGCTATTTGGGAAGATGAATGTGTCTAGAAGACTGGTAGCAATACAAGGGATCAGTGTCGATGGAACTGCAAGATACAAGATGGTGCCAACAGCAATTTCAATGCCACAGTGCTAGTTGTGGAATAGCCCAGAGAACGACTTGTTTATTTCTCATCTGTCTCTGAAATTTCTGATTGAATCACCTGTGTTTTCAGATTATCATAGAGGAGAAAATAAAATAAATATATTGTTTGCTGGAAAAGAACATTTTCTTGTTCCAAGAATCAGGACATGTCATCTCAGATTGAATGAAGTTGTTAAAGTCAATCTTTGTTATCAGTAATTCATATCACACCTTGAGAATAGTAAAGAAACCTCCCCCCACAAAAAAATACTGTGTACTGTTCAAAGCTTTCATATATTCATTGAAAATGGAAAACTGGGTAATTTTGATGTCCCAAGTAGAAAAGAAAAGAAAAGTTGACTTTAGTATCCATGTCTCTAACTTTGCAGAATGGTGTTTCATTTTATACTATTCAGAACCTCCCAAGAACAGTGAAGTTCAGAAAACAGTCTCTGTAGGTTTTTAAGAAGTACAGTTTCAGAAAATGTTGCTCTGGAAATGACGTTAAATAAATAAATAAAAAGTTGGGAGAAAAGATGAAAAGGCCTCTTCTGCTCGCAGTGTATTGATTCTGATTTCAGTCCTATGTGAGGGGAAAGAGAATTCTAAATTGAATGAATGGGATGTCAAAATAAAGTAACAATATTTAAGCCAAGCTGTCCTTCACACTGCCCTGGCTCCTGGTCAAAACCCCACAACTGAGCTTCTTATGTACAAGTAGGAAGAAAACCTTAATTTAAGACTATAAACTCTACAGGTCAGGCTACATACAGGTAGGGAGTGCCAAAGGTATTCTCAACAAGTAGCCGCACCCCTCTCACCAACTCGTTCCTTCCCTCACCAGACTCTCCCTATGAGACTGGCTCACTTGGAGGCACAGGTCTTCTTGGAGGGACATGGGTCTGTTCCCTGTGGTGGAGATAATACATTCTTGGGGATGGGATGGAGGTCAGCCCTGTGGGCTCCTCTTCCTCCAGCTGTCTAGCCAACCCTACTGGCATATACCCTAGGGAATATCTTCACTCCATAGATGGGCCAGCCATGGAGCATGCAGGACTGTGTCCTCTACCTAAGCCTAAAGAGGCAAAGGGCAAAGGGGCCTCTGTCCTTGAGTTTTGGGCTGTTCCCTGCTGAGGGCATTCTCTGCACCCTCTTCCTCTTATTCCTTTGACAACTTATCTGACACTAATTGCCACACCAGCCCTGAGCCAGTCAGGGTTCTGGGGCCCATGACATGAACCTACCTACACAATGTGGCTTATTTATTATGGATATCAAATTTCCTCTTTGAATAAAATTTACCAGAGTAGTTCCATAATATTGTTGTGTGCGTCAGCTGCTTTAATTAGCTGATTTAATCAGATGTTTTATAAAAGCAAATTCAAAAAAATCTCCTGTATGCAAAAAATGGCTTACAGAAGCCCAATTAATCTCCCCACCCCCCGTGCTGTTGAATTCAACCAGCAAACTAACCAGGTTCTCCTAATAGCACTGGGAATGTTACACTCTACTTCCACCCCTCCCCCAACTTTCCCTTTCTCCCAAGAAGTAAATAAGAATTCAGAAACACACCTCTCAAGATCCTCAACATCAGAACAAAGCACTGACCTGCACATCAAATACTAGGCTAGACTGCATAAGAACATGGGAAATAACAGAGTATGGCATGATTCTACTGAACCAACTTGTCATTTCCATAATTTGTTTATTAGAAGTCTAGTAAATGCTTGAATTACTTGGAATAAACTACCTCAGTTTCAGTGCCTTAGCTAATTAAGTAATTATTTGAATTCAGAAAGTGCTCGCCGACCAAAAATGCAATAGACATCCTATTTTTCCTGTAATGAAAACTGTTAATGGAAACCATATGGGTCTGGAGAAGGTCTCTGGTGGTTTTAAGTAAGACAAGTTGCAGATATTACTTGAAAATAAGATTGTAATGATTGCTGGACTGAATATAAAATTATTATATATGGCTGAATGTGAACTGACTTAGCACTCAGATTGTGTAATGCTTAGATATGTGCTTGATAGAATAAAGATAAACAGCTAATTAGCTGGAGATTAGCAAAGGAGCTGATCTGTGCTCCTGATAGGCTCCAGCGCCATTGTGACAACATTGCCCCTTACCCCATCAGATCTCTTTAATAGATACCCTTGATTGTGCTCAAATGCAGTGGAGCACATTCAGCAGTACAAAATGAATTACTTGTTCAAAAGGTGGGCAAGAGACATCTAAAAAGTGGATCATGTTCTCTTCTCTGTGTTAGTTAGTAAGTATAATAATAACCAAATAAGTATAATATAGGAAGAGGGAAAGATTACAGTTGTGTTTATTAAGAGCTGAAGAGCTGGCAAGAAAAGAACATGCTCAGCCTCTCCCTTTATAGTCGGTGCCCCAACTCCCTGGCTTGCCCATACTGCTACACAGAAAAGTAATATTTATCCCCAAACAGGAACAGTTAGGTGATTATCATGCTTATGAAGGGGTTGTTACTGAACTTGCCTGAGGTGTGGTGAGGAAGAAGGGAATGTTCTACCAGTTTTAAGAATGGGCTGTAGGTTGGCTTGTTGCATATGGGGTTGGGGTGCATATGAGGCTTAATTATTATTTAGTTTGGGACTTGATATATGCTGTAGAGGTATAGTTGCTATAGTAGAAGTTAGTTCATATCTATGCTTGCCAAATGCTGTAAAAAAAGTGTTTGTTTTTAGATTATTTTTTCCTTGCCAGATCTGCATCTTTTGCACCACTGGAGATTTCCCTTAATAAATATAGTATTTCTTTGTATTTCAGACTTATTTGGGTGCTGAACAACACATGGAACAGAATCTGATCCGCTTTTATAAGAGTTAGATTTATTTTGTCCACCTTTTAGATGGAATAATGAAATCTGTCAGAAAGTGGGAACAGGGAAGTGGTGCAAGTATTCATTGCAGTACAGAGTGGGTTCCTGCACTTGAGCATGTTCAGAAATATATGGGGAAATAAGATGGAGTAAGGAACAATTTCAATACATTATTAAAACATTAGTTTTTTCAGGTACAGGTTAGTTGGGTTTCTGTTACACAAAGCATGTTCTCCTTCATGGAGAGCACGTGTTGCAGTGGGGGCTAACAAGACACCCCACTGTTGCTGGGTGGGTAAAGTTAGTTTGCCACCATTGCTATTGGGCTCCCCTTGTCGTTGGGGAGATTTTGATGTTGCCATTTTGTGATTGACAGCCAGAGGAGTTAAATTCCCTGTGCGCAGTGTTGAGCTTCCTCTTTTCGCTGCACACATTGAATTATCCACCCATCCTCCCTTTATTTAGGGTTGTTTGCATTGACCTTGCTATGCCTGTCATGGGGTCATCTGCTTTTGGGGCAGGGGCCAGGTAGGAATTTTGTCCATTTGGCTGATTGGCTGGAGCCATTTGGTTTTTGCCTACTGCGGTTAGGCATTGGTTTTATGAATTGGTTGGTGGAGGGGCATAGATTGGCTGTTCCGGCCCCTCTAATGCTGCTGCTGCAAGAGTATTCCATTAAAGGAATCCAGGGGCTAACCATGCTTTTGTCCGAATCCCTGTCAAGGGGCTAGGGCCACGCAAGAGCCCCTGGAAGCATTTGGGGAGAGGTGAGGGCATGGTTCCCAGCTCCATCGCTTTCCCCAAAATGTTTTCCCTTTCTGACTTTCACTGGAGTGTGAATGTCAGTCCCTCCCCACGTGGGGTCAGATAACCAATGCCTAAGCAACCACTCACATTTTTTGTATTTTAATAAAGTTGTGGCCAAAATTATGCCAAAAACCTTAAACAAAAATTCGGTGTGAATTGTGTTTTTATTGGGATGGCTTGGGGACCTTGACAAACAAATGCTTAAACTTTCGTGCAAAGTATTTCATATTTTTATTCTTGCTCTATTTAAAGTGCTGAGAAGTTCCAGTGCTTGCAGGTTTAGTTTCCTTTGGAAGGAGGTTGCTAGAGCTTATGACATTTTGTAATATTCGAGACTGTGTTTTTTAATTAGATATACATGTTGAACATATGTGAAGACCAGCTTAAACAGCCCTTTTTTTCCAGACCAGATCTTCAAAGAGAGTCGGGCAGAATCCCAAAACACTGTTAAATATACAGAGGCCTAAACTAGCATTCTCTGTGCCTTTCTTAATCTGCCCTCATCTCTTTCCCAAACTGTAGGTTTGTACCGTCTTGTTTCACACAGAGATATTAGCAGAAGTAGTAGGGAGGTTTGCTTTTTCTCCATTTAGAAGACTTAGAGGAATTGTCCTTAGTTCTCATGGAAATATATCACTAAGACTCTGGCCAGGTATTGTTTCTAGATAACCCAGAATGATGGTCCTATTCAAAGAAAACCAGAAATCTGAAAGCAAACTCATAACAATATCATGAATGATAGTGCAATTTATACCAGTCTATACTGTGATGTCTCCTGTCTCCTGAGAAATCTCTATGTGGGAGAAGCTACAGTTAGAACTGGATATGGAACAACTGATTGGTTCAAAATTGGGAAAGGAGTACGACAAGGCTGTATATTGTCTCCCTGGTTATTTAACTTATATGCAGAATTCATCATGCGAAAGGCTGGGCTGGATGAATCCCTAGCCGGAATTAAGATTGCTGGAAGAAATATCAACAACCTCAGATATGCAGATGACACAACCTTGATGGCAGAAAGTGAGGAGGAATTAAAGAACCTTTTATTGAGGGTAAAAGAGGAGAGCGCAAAATATGGTCTGAAGCTCAACATCAAAAAAACGAAGATCATGGCCACTGGTCCCATCACCTCCTGGCAAATAGAAGGAGAAGAAATGGAGGCAGTGAGAGATTTTACTTTCTTGGGTTCCATGATCACTGCAGATGGTGACAGCAGCCACGAAATTAAGAGACGCCTGCTTCTTGGGAGGAAAGCAATGACCAACCTAGACAGCATCTTAAAAAGTAGAGACATCACCTTGCCAACAAAGGTCCGTATAGTAAAAGCTATGGTTTTCCCAGTAGTGATGTATGGAAGTGAGAGCTGGACCATAAAGAAGGCTGATCGTCGAAGAATTGATGCTTTTGAATTATGGTGCTGGAGGAGACTCTTGAGAGTCCCATGGACTGCAAGAAGATCAAACCTATCCATTCTTAAGGAAATCAGCCCTGAGTGCTCACTGGAAGGACAGATCGTGAAGCTGAGGCTCCAATACTTTGGCCACCTCATGAGAAGAGAAGACTCCCTGGAAAAGACCCTGATGTTGGGAAAGATGGAGGGCACAAGAAGAAGGGGACGACAGAGGACAAGATGGTTGGATAGTGTCTTCGAAGCTACAAACATGAGTCTGACCAAACTGCGGGAGGCAGCGGTAGACAGGAGTGCCTGGCGTGCTCTGGTCCATGGGGTCACGAAGAGTCAGACACGACTAAATGACTAAACAACAACAACAATACTGTGATGTCATTATAGATCTCAAAGGGGCTAAACAAAGTTTTATTTAATAAATTTAAAAAATAGGAAATGTTCCCTTCAAGAAGAGTGGGATCATAAATCGGTAAGACCCATTTTATCCTTGCTACAAACCTGTGGGATGGGTTAACATTTGAGCTAAATGACTTGTCTAATGCCACCCAGGGGTTTTCGTGTCTGAGCACACATTAGAACCCAGGTCCCAGCATCACAGTCCATCTAATACACAACAAGGAGCAAAAGACAATAATAGTTCAGCATGTAAGAAAGGGAACTGATATCCCGTATATAAATACAGAGAGTTAGCATGCTTTAGGATTTGAATAGGCTGAGATAACTTTTATTACAATTTCCTTAGCTTTCTGCATACCCAGGCATTTCAGGGTTGAGGCCAGATAATAAAAAGGCACAAAAGATATAATGTGGGGAAGCTGTACTATTTTTATTCCTGCTCTTTACAAATTTGGCTTTCAAAATACTGTGTCATCAGATATAATAGGATTCCATAACTAACATTACGGGATAAAACAACAATACCCCCCCCCCCCAAGTTCTTAAACAGAACACAATAAAGAAGCAAGATTCAGAATGGCTAGCATCTGCAGAGAATTCAGAATTCTGAGGAGTTCACCCCTAACCATCAGCACATCTTCTGCTCTCTAAATTATTTGCCTTGTTTTTCAGTGAGTCAGTTCCTGCTTAATAAGTCAGGCAAAGCAATGCAGAAGCTGTGCAAAGAAAATTATCTTTCTTGAAACTACTCTGTCGGTGGATTTGCCTACTTAACATGTTGTGACAGCCTGAAGTACTTGAAACTGTCTGGAGATATACACAAACCATTAAAAAACTCCATGAAAAGCAGCATTTGAAATAATAGCAAGCATCAATATCTCCTGGAAAAATGCAGGGCACTAAAATATTAATAACAAAACAGCTGTTTAATAGCATCCTACAAAACATTTACAACATGTTGATGGTATTTATAAAAGCAAAGAAGTTTCATTATATTTGAGGAGGGTGGATGATGTCCTGTTGTTTTCTAGGAGACATTAAAAGCTCTGATAAAAACAGAAGGTACATTATTTAGCTACATTTAAAAGTTGCTACTGTAGGGATGAAACTAACATTCCTATGTGCTTTGACAGCCTTCAGCTAAACAAATACTGACTAAAGCTGCTTATTCTGTCATTAATGTATTTGTCTGCCTTTCAGCGGATTGCTTTTTAAGAAACACAGTAATCCAGGCATATATTGATGGTCCTGAAACATGTCTGAAACATACAATTCAAAGACTGATTTTGAACAAAAACTTGGAAGTGAGCCCCATTGATTGCAGTTGGGCTACATTCCTCATTTAAGCTGCGAAATGAGATATATCTCCTGTCTTTATCATTATAATATAAGGTAAGGCTTGTGTGCTTATGTCTTATTAGCTCATTTATTACCTAGGATAAGTGTCAGACTACAGTGTTTCTTTTAAAAAAGAGCATACATACTCCTTAAAAGGTGGTCGTAAGAAGAGCCTGCTGGATCAGGCCAACAGCCCATCAAGACCAGCATCCTGTTCTTACAGTGGCCAACAAGATGCCTGTGGAAAACCAGCAAGCAAAATTCATGCACAACACTCTCCCCTTCTGTTGTTTCCAGCGCCTGGTATTCAGAAACACTGCTGGCTCCAACTGTGGAGGCAGATCATAGCTATCATGGCTAGTAGCCATTGATAGCCCTCAGTGCAACCTTCCTCTCTTGTGTAAATGGGCCAGTTAAGGGGAGGATTCAACTATGCTGTTGCATGCACGGAATGAGGTCTGCTTGCACAAAGGGACTTCCTTCCTCTCCTGTTCCAGTGATCCCCCAGATCTGTTGTGGAGGGTTGGGGTGGGGGGAGACTTAGAACAGGTTTAGGGGCATGTGGGGGACATGCTGAGGTGTGTGTGAGAGGGACAAAGTATTGCTGCATGAGCAGACCTAGTTTTGTGCACACATACGCCACATTGAGTTCCACCTTAGTGTGAGTAATGTTTCTAGTTTCATCCGTAAAAGATAATAAATGGGGGTGATATCACAATGCTACATAGCCAAGCAATCATATTTGACTGTGTGATGCCATGATCACAGGCAGGTATAGCCATTTGACACTGAAAGCCAACACTCATGACAATATCAATAGGCAAATCTTGTTCAAGAAGTAACTAATATAACTGAAAATTGGGGCATGGCTTTTGACAACAAAAAAATACTGACAAATAACTAAGTAGTTTTGGCTCATCCCTGCTGCTTCCTACTCTGGGAATTACTGAACATGCTGTGCCAATCCCCAGGAATTGTTTGGGCACACCAACACCACTGTTATTATTACCAAAGAAGATAACTAGATTGCCAAATGCCACATTTCAGCAGCTTTCGAAGCAAATGAAAACACTGCCAGAATGGTGGCCTTCTTAATTATATGATGTGTCCATACTATTAACCAGCTGCTACTATTTGGCAGCTCTTGCTTTATTTTACACATTCCAATGAATTATTTTTAAAATCTTGTTTCTCAAAGCTTGACTTTAAAATAAATTTCTGTCAGAGTTAATGTAATAATAATAATGATGATGATGATAGTGTGTAGAAGCTCTTTCACTAAAAAAAACCCCTAATTGTTTATTTTTATCTTCTTTCTGGAACAATATTTGGCTCATATGTGACTGGCTCAGGTGCGACATCATCAAATGACCACCACATCTTTTGAGAATGTTGTCAACTTGACTCCAGACTGTAAAAAAGGGGCTCTGAAATAAGTGATACGATTTTCTGCAATTTTTATAGAATAAGGAAACATTTGTCTGTTTTGGGGTTTTTTGCTTTTACTTTTGTTTTTGTACATACGTACTGTTTTCTTAATGAGAAATTGATGAATGACGACATCTGGCAAGGAGAAAACATATGGTCTAAATAGCTGTTCCTACAGAGGTTAAAATTGGCTTTGCAGTTTTCTCTGGTTGCCAATATGATTGACAGGATCATAAAATAAATCACTCATTTCTCCCCCCTCCCCACCCAAGCTGGTCCTCTGTATCATCAAAGACACTAGGGGGTAAATTTGCAATGCGATGCATAAGGAATTAGACACACAAGGCCTATTAGCATAAATGGGATTTGTGCACCTAATTCCCCACACACCATGCAGAAAATCTACCCATAGGATATAATATTAATGTTTTCTTCATTATGCTTTTTATTTCAGTTGCAATTGTGTTTTTTTTTTTTACAATGAGAGGAATGCTTGGCATGTTAGCTAAAATATTTGGGCTCGAAGCTTAAAAGAACAGGAGATGGGCATATCTGTGATCTTCAAAACAAGAAACAGAGTACAAAGATAGAAAATAGCCATGAAGAGAGTAGCCCAACCGTTCCAGCTGCTATAGTAAAAGCATCCCCCTCCTAACATGTTCTGAAATGATGTAGGGTGCCCCCAGACTGACACTGTTTTGTGGGAAAGATTCAAAGCATAGTGGGAATTTAAGGCTCTTCTAGATGAGCATTTATCCTGATTCCCCTGCCAAGCTTATACAAAGGTTAGATTGTACCTGGTCTTATTGAGCATTCATTCTGATTCGTTTGCATGGAGCAGACCTTTAGAGGCCTTAAGCACTGAAAACATTAAGGTGCCTCCCAATCAATCAGAACGAATTCTTGATAAGACATAGTCTAACCTCTCTGTAAGCTTTATGCAAGTGAAATCAGGATGATTGCTCAATAAACAGGTGTACAAAGGAGTCTACACTTGCCTTGATCTTGGTATTGCCACTTACCAAATCCTAGCATGATGCATTTCCATAGTATATTTCATACAACATTAAACAAATGTTGAAAAACTGCAAAGGCATCACACATATAAAACAGATACAGACTATTTCCCATGTTCAATCAGGGCTACCAAATCTCATTCTAAATCCGCTCACTCAGCAGCAATGTTAAGAAGGATGGAGTGCAAGGGCGAAACCTGAGTAAACCCATACTTAGGGATGCTTGAGGAATTGCTGTGTGTGTTTGTCCACATTCCAGAGCAAACACACGGTTATGGAGTTATGATGAATGAAAAACAGCTTGAGTTTGTGTTCTTGTTTTCTGCTCAGTTGACACAGACAACTTATTCCTTCTATATCACGCCCAAAAGCAAATGACTGGAAGAAAGAAGAAGAGCTCTGGTAAAATTATTCCCTGGTTGAAACTAAGAGCTATTAGTCACAAAACAACAGCCCCTACTTGCCTTCTTCCTGCCTGGCATTTTCCTTTTATGGAGAGCATGGAAAGGATGTCACTTTTTAAATAATCAGTCTGACACGCTGACTCTGTATGCATCCTCTAAGGGATCATCCAGACTTCCTGTTGTGCCACACTTTCCAGGTCTGTGCTTTGTAGGGTTCTGGCAGAGTGGGGCTTTGTGGTTCTGCTGCTTTCCTTGGGAAAACCCGCTGTTTGCCACCAAATCGGAACAAATGACAATCCACAGAAAACAGTTCGTTGCAATTCAGTGGTAAAGAGTGGGTTTTCCTGGGGAAAGCAGCAGGACAAACAAACAAAAACATGCCTAGGACCTGGACCTGAAAAAAAGCACAAACCTGTGCCTGGGAATCGTGACACAAAAGGAAATCTGGATGAACCCTAAATCTCCAAGGTGCACCAAACTGACTTTAAGCCACTTCAGGGAAGCCCAAATTACTTCGAAGGAGCCCTCTTTGGTTCTGGATTTCGGTGATCTGAGGTAGGGGAGTATCCCTAGTTTATTCCTAGAGCATGCCTATTGACTGTGGTCCCCTTCTTAAATCATGCAATGGGAACTTCATGTGATGACCAGGAGCAGCATCAAGCTTCTGGCCCCAGCCCAGGATGTCTATGCATTGGCATGGACATGTGACGTGAACAAGCCTACACAGGAGCAGCTGAGTCAGTGCAGTGATAGGGGTAGCCAACGTGGTGCTCTCCAGAGGTTATTGGACAAAAACTATCAGCTTCAGCCAGCATGACCAATGGTAAGGGATGATGGGTCTTGTTCAGTGCCACGTTGCCTAGCCCTGGACTACATCATTGTGTGGACATCTTGGAACAGGGATAGCATTGTGCCCAGTACTAGGGTAGGGCCTGTATTGTGGCCCTGCTCCAGTCCTGATAATAGTATGCTGATCCCTTCACAGGATTCATATGTAAAGGAGGCTCATGTTTACATCTTTGGTCTTGTATATAGAATAAATATGGGGAAAATATAAAGGAAACTCTTTTTAAAAGAGTATTTATTAATGCATTTCCCATAAACCAGGTGATTTTTTTTTTTTGCAGGGGCAGAATCATTACTGCTGAAAAGAAAATGGGGGTTGTTTGTATTTTTGAATCTAATTAGAAGCTTTGCAAGGAACTCAGTGAGTGTAAGCATTGATTCTAGAAGTCCTGTGGGATGCTTACAATATTTCCTATCAAATTACTCAGTAAATGAATATGCTTAGGATTTTTTGAGCCTCACAGACAACTCACACAACAATCCCTTCAGCTTGCTGTTTTTCTCTGGTGCTTTCTTCTCCATCCTCTCTGATTTGTATTAGTATCTTTCTGCAGTGAGGTGCCCTGATCAGAATATAGTATTACTGCATTTCCCATGTGGTTGATGCACAATCTTACAGAAAGAGAAGTATTAGATCCCTCTCTCGGAATGAGTTGCTCTTGTGCATGCAGCTCAGATCATCATTGGCTCTTTTAGCAACCATTTCACCTTGCAGACTCATATTTAATTTGCTTTCTACTATCACTCTTGAAGTCTTTCTCAGCATTATCACTTTCTCGATTTTTACTTCCCAATAATTTCCTGCAGCAGCATTAGCCTGTATTTCCCCAGATGAGTAGCATGTTGTTATTTACTGCTTATGTTTCCAATCTCTCCCTGTCTCGTTGTAGAATTTTCACTTCTGAAAATGGGTTTTGCCACTCTGTCCATGCAAGCAATGCTTGTGTGTTATTCAGCCGGACTGGAAAATAGGAAGCTTCCTTATTCCAAGTCAGACATTTGCTCCCTCTAGCTCAGTATTGCCTACACTGATTGGCTGTGGATGTCCAGGGTTTCAACCACAAGTCTTCCTTTCTGTATCCAGAACTGCCAGGGATTAAACCTGGACTCTTTGACACACAAAGCATGTGTTTGGCCCAGAGTTACTGAGCTGTGGCTCATCCCTATAGCAAAGAGCAAGGAAATCTACCAGAGCTTATCACATGCATTTCCTAGTTATTTATAATCATGCTATAATTGTTTACTGTATCCTAGCCAGTTTTCAGGCTTCGTTATTATTATTTTTAAAGCAATCTACATTATTTCTAACTGTTAAGATTTCCTCAGATGCAGAATGAAATCCGTTAATAAACCCCAAACATAATGCACCTCCACATATACTAATGTGTAGAACTACTTTTTGTCAGGAAAAAAGCACAAATGTGACCTGTTTTCTTCCAATAAACACAGACAGAAATACTGAGCAGGGAAAGCCCTCTTGCAACCAACTGGAATACAATAGTTTCCAAAAGTCCAATATTACAGAAACACTTCCATATACACCATGATAACAGAAGACTTTCTGCTTATTAAAAAACCCCAAATATTCTACAATTTTGCAACTCCGGCCCAGTTTGGAAGTAATTCTAAATCATATTTTAGGCAAGTTTTGGTATCCAACCTTGGGCTTCCATATTCCCCCCTTGGCCTTAATAATAATAATAATAATAATAATAATAATAATAATAATAATAATTTATTATTTATACCCCACCATTCTGGCTGGGTTTCCCCAGCCACTCTGGGCAGCTTCCAACAAAAGATTAAAAATACATTAAAACATCAGTCATTAAAAACTTCCCTCTAGCATGCACAAGAGGAGGAAATTGGAAACATCTGCTTTCTGATTTAGTTTAATTGCAATTTGTTGCTACATATGAACCAAGACTGTAGTTAGTTTAAACCATAGTTTATTGGAACCAGCCAGGATAAAAAATTATGGTTTGATCTTGAGTTAGTTTCCAGAAACCATAGTTTAAATGTTCCTACAAACCCTGTCGGACTTGAGATTATATTATGAGGCATCCTGTCTTTGCTGGTTAAAGAAATGGTTTAAAAAATAGGGTGAAATCCTCATTGTCTCTAACATAATTCTTCAATAGAAAGTACTGTGCTAGCTGTGCAAGAAAGCTTGTACACAAGGAAGCTCAGTGGTCACACAACCACTGAAGGAAGACAACTGATATATTGAGAAAGCAGATTTCTATACACTGTTGCAACCAGACCCAGGAATAAAGGGGTGAGGCACAAGTGAAGGGTTGAACTTGGGCCACATATTTAAAAAATATCTGCACATATGAAGAGCATGAACTAACTTGATTTCTATCTTGAGAAAGCCACACCTTGCTCATTCCAAGGGGCATGGCAAGGCATATCCTCAAACACTGGGCGCTACCTTATTTTGAGTAGGGTAGCCTTCCTTTCCTACCCATTCCTGGGTTCCACAATTACAGGCAGATATGGCAGGTGAGGCTCCAGAATGTTCCATATCCAGGCTAAGGGCCTCATAACCCAGAGAAGCTGACCTCCAGAAATGCCCTTCACCTTCAAAGGTGCCTAAGGGTGCTCACCTGTTACCCTATCTAACCATAACCTTTCTCACAACTCCCTGCCAACAATGTGAGCAACTTAACCATGCAACCCAATTAAGCAAATCAACCTATTTAAAAGCACCTACCCCTAAGCAACCTCTGAATTCAGTACAGATCGGAAGAAAAATCTGTTTGCCCAATGTGCAGGCAGGCAAAAGAATTATATTCAGCCCTGAAGCCCTAAGAGACCCTTAAAGGCATGGTCAAGGCTCATAAAGTATTTGATTATGTCCCCCATTCAATGCTTGTGCCAGCAAATGTGCATGTGCATAAATGCCAATCAACCTCTACTTTCTCATACCAGAGTGTCCGCAACAACATTCCAAGAAGCAGCATTGCATGGCTAGTGGGAGCAGACATATAAAAAACTGTATGCAGTTTGCATGTGGATCCACATTCTGATCCACATTCTATTTTAAAATGGAATAGCACATCTGGATATGAATGAAAAATTGCACTCACTTCAGTATTGTTATGTATTGTGCCCTCTGTCACGGACTATAATTCATATGCAACACAGTTGTTAGCCATGACTTATTTCCCAGTTATTGTGTGAGCCATACTGAGAACAGAATGGCTGCTGGAAGCAAACAAATAATGTCCCCTGGAAAGTTCTATAGGCATTATGTACTTGCAGATTAGATATATCTGTGGCCTACCTGGCAAGTTTATTTTTTAAAAAAGATAAGAAAACCACTGGAATGTGGTAAACAACCTCAAAAATGACTGTAAGTACACAGAGTTCTATCCTATTTCCTTTCACACTGTGATTCAGAATGAAGAGAGAGATGAAAGAGGTCAAGCAGTTAAGCAACACATACAGAAAACAAAATATAAAAATGTATTATGTTTGAAGAAGGAAAAATTAGATTATTTCAAATTAACTAGGACATGCAGATGAATTGTATAATTTATGGGGTTGCTCTTGATATTTTTGCTTTTCCTAAAGTCCTATCACAGAGGCTGATACCTTGAGATGAGGACAAGAAAAAGAATGGTAAAATTCACACTAGTACAAGTTCTCATTTTTCATCTTAATCTTTGCTTTTTAATAAGTGGATCTCACTGACAATAAAATGATGGCTTGAAAAGGACAGAAAGTTCACACTTGTTTAACTTCCAAATCTGAAATATGACATAACCAGGACTAAGAAGGCATTTATATACTATGTTTATGCAATGCAGTCTTTTATGGTGATGTGAAATTTTGTGTGACCAGCTGATCCATTTTTAGTGTATGGATGAATCCCTGAAATATGGATGGAACTCTTATCAATACATGAGAATATTAGAAATTCCCACATATGAATCTCTCAGACCACATGGGAAATATGCATTCCAGTGCTGCATCTATCCTGGAGGGTTGGCAGCAGATATGGAAACCTGTGGCTTTCCAACTCCCATCATCCTTGATCATTGGCCATGCTGGCTGGGGCTGATGGGAGTGGGAGTCCACTGCCATTTACAGGGATGTGGGCTTCTTACTGCTGACCTAGACACAATATTGTAGACCAACATGTGAAACAGTCCACATGCAACATAAATTGCTTGGCATCCAGAATGTCACTGAGTATATGTTTGAATTAGGTTGATTCCAGGCTGGATTAAGTGCAGGGTTTCATACATTTATTTGTGTTATTTTGGTACCAGCAGATTAGTGATACTACTGCTGCTGCAATCTTACAGACACTTACTTGAGAGTAAGTCCCCATTAACACAGTGAGATTTACTTAGGGTAAATATGGATAGAACTGTACCGCATATCTTTTATTGTGAGAAAAACTGGAAAAACTTCCTGTTTTATTGCTGAGGCATCTTCCTACGCAAAGCTTATCTATTCACAGTTTGAAGTGTGAGGAGTGGGCTGAACAATATCATGATCAAGGGATCAATGCCACAAACTGAAAGAAATCTGACTGAACCCACTCAGAATATAAACAAGGAAATCATTATCTTTCATTTCATAGCTATGCAGTGCTGCTCAATAAAATGTTAAACCATGAACCAGATGAAGATTAGGATACAATATTAGCCTTGCAACAAAATGTTGTAGAGTAGAATGCTTCTGTTCATGTTTCCAGCTATGTCATTCCATTCCATTCTATTCCTTCCCAGTCCAGTCCACTCCATTCCATGCCATCCTACCCTGTTTCCTTCCCGCCTCCTATAGTCAATCATAATTCAGTCCTCATTGAGCTGTGTGGGTGGTGGTTCATCCCCTCTCTGAATTTTGGACATTTTTGAAGGGGTAGTCACTCTGGACACACTCTTGCCCAATCACAGATACCTTCAAATCTTGGATCTCTCCATTCATGCCTGTGTGAAACTGTCTTTCATTCCTGACATTTAAAAAGAATGAACCAGTGTGAACCAGGAAGTGGGCTACCCAAACAATGAGATGGTTTATTCTACTCTTTTTATATCCATGTCTCTGTTCTTCCCGCTTTACTGTTAAGCTGCTCAGTTTCATTCTCAATCACATATGATTGACATTTCATCCTATTCAAAGCCTGCTAGACCTTTTGTTCTTCTTGTGTGTAAACAAACATGCTAGCAGGATTGGGATGGCACTGCCCAGCCCCTCTACATGTCACCATCACTGCATTTAGATCTCTCCATGAGGGTGAGAGTGAATGTCTGAAGGAGGGAGATTCATGTACACTGAATGTGTAGGATTCTAAACCACAGAGAGCCTCTGGTAGTAGAGGAGGCTCTCTGCCTCAGACCTTTGCCCTCAAACACAAGGATGGCTCTAAAAGTGGTAATAGTGGTGTGGTGGAAGGTGCAGGGCTTAGCCAGCTCCCACCCACTGGAGTCTATGTTTGCATATTATTAGAATGTCATTCTCTCAGTATTCAGTTTCATTGAGTTTTTATGGGACTGGTTCCCCTTTTATGTACTTGTACATACCTGAAGTCTGCCAATGCCTCCTTCTCATTTGTTGGCTACAATAAGCATAGACTTTTGGAAGGCTCAGATCAGCATTAGTATATAGATATGAAAAGAGTATCACGTTGGATTGGCTTTGCCACAGCACCTGTAGCACACTGACCAACCTGCTAGCTTGCCTCTCCTCCTCTTCGTTCCTGACTTCCGCTACACTGGGAAGCCAGATAACAAGGTTGTCCCACTTTTGATCTGCCCACCCAGCCACTACTGGGTTTAACCACCTTCGTCTTGGACCTGCCATGCCACTTACCCAACTACATATGATGTAACTGGTCCAATGGCCCTTTTGTACTAATATTTGCTTCTTTGCCTTCCTTCCAAATATCATGGGCACTTCATTCATTTGCAGTCTTACTATGTAATCTTTCTTTCCAGCTTCCTTGCTCCCTGCTTTGGATTTCTTTTTACGATTGCAAGTCCTTGGGAGGCAAAACGTTGCAAAAACATGCATGTTTATGTCCATGCAGCAGCAATAATTCCACTTTCACCTGATTCCTAATATAAGCTTTGCTTTTACTCTTTTCCAAGTAGAAAAGTAGGCTTAGCACAGAAAAGGAGCACTTCGATAGGCCTTTCCCAAAACATAAGCTTGGATAGAGAGAACAGACATGTCAGTTTAGCAGAGCTCTACATAACATGTAAGACAGAGAAATGATTTGAAGGACAGATATTTATTGCATACAGCAGTACTACTCCAGGCAACAGAACAGATAGGCCCTGCTTGCTTTTGTCATTTGTGTGACCTGACACCATCAATTCATGCATAGTTCTGCATAAGTAAAGCCTTTGGTTTCTATAAATTACACTCCATTCTTCTTTTTAAATGCAGAATAGCTTGCTTTGCAAAGCACCTTCGAGATGCTTTGTAAATCTAGTCCAGCTGGATAGGGTGGGTGGGTGGAGGATTTGCGCCGCATAATCTCCTTTGCACGGCTCTTGAAAACTGTAGGATAGATGAGGAACTGTGGCGATTTACCCGCTAATTAGCTGTTCTTATTAAGGAGAGTAAGATAATTGATTTTAGGATGCACTACCCCTTATTAAGACCTAATTAAGCTGTATATCAAATGCTAATTAAGTAGCTTTATTCCATCTCACTGATGGATTTTGATGCTTGGCAAATAGATGGGTGGGAGATGAACACCTACAATTGATTTCTGAAACAAAATAGATACATAATAGATAAAATGCATTTTGGATTATCAAAACCTAACCTGTTTAGTGTGCCACGTGTTCAGTTTGACAATTTGAAGCACAAGACTACACGCCCCCCCTAGTTTTCAGCAGGAGTTCTTTCAGGGTGAGCACCACTTTTTTTAAAGAAAATATTCCCTCAGCATATCCTGGAAGTCCCTTTATCTTAGAAAGTATCACCAGTCAATAGTTCAATGTGCAGTACTCCAATATTAAAAAAATACCCAGTAAAATCCTGTCCTCTTTCCCCATCTCATCAACTGTTGAAATTGAATTGAATAGCATGCACCACTTCAGATCACGGTAATTTATTTTAAAAAGCACAAGAGGGAAAAGGTGAAAGGCCTGTTGCCACCTGACTCCTTGGAAAAGCCACAAGCTGAGAGAAACACAACAGATAGGCAAACAGATGTTGCTTTTGAGAAAACAAATGAAGAGAGCTGAGATTATTAATAGAGTTTGTGTTTTTGATGCTTTGTTCTTGCATTAAATGAACTTGCTCAACACAAAGCAAAATCTTTTATAACTCTGTCATTTGCTTGATAGAGAGACCCTTATGCTCAGATTTTTGCCTTGGATGTAAATCAACTCATAGTTTTAATCCCAGCAGCCTAGCCCACTTTGCCAATAGTGTGTCTTAAGAACAATATTACCCTGACAACACAAAGTCATCATTTTGTTAATCTATGAGGTCATGACCCTGCAGATTATGGTGTGCTGTCTCTCAAATTCCCCGGTGTTCCACAACACAGTGCCTTTTGGATAAATCACAAGATTGCCACAAAAAGCAATGATTTCTTTATGCCTTTGGGAGGTATTTGATTGCCTCTAATAGTTATTTTCACTGGCAGTATGATATTCTGCAAACAATAACATCAACCATATGTCACTTCTGCACTCATTAATGACCAAGGTATAACTCTCAAGATCCAATAATCTATATTTTTGAACATCTAAATTAAATGTCACTCTGTACTAAGTGTAAGAAATTCATTTGACAGTGAACTTTCACAGGTACAAAGATATATTTAAAATTATCTGAAGGATATCTATCAAATGCAGTCTTTGCTGCATTAGTAACACCATGAGAGTCGGAAAAACTCATCAATAAGATCTGCACAAAGAAGGAAACAAAATCTGTGTAAAAGATGGAATCAATTATTCTGTAAGCAATCTCTGTGGGCTGCAGGGTACATCATCAGAGTTACTGCTTTACTCCAGGTTTTATTACATCATTATATTATTTTCGTTTATACCTCCAGACTAAAACTAGGAGTATTTTGGAAGCTACATCAGAGAACATGCATTTTTTAAAAAAATAGTTAAACCTGTAAATTGAAATAAGATTGATAAATGCCAGTCAGTGGACTACCACACAGAATATCAATGCAACAGTAAAATCCTCACCCCTTCCATAACAGCCACTAAAATTCTTTTGTACACATCACGATGCAAATGTTTTTATTTATAACTACCCATTTTCCTTTCCAGTATGAAGCTGAGAATGAATCATGAGGGGCCCTGAGGCTCGTCTAGTCCAACCCCCTGTAATGGCTTTTACAGTTTTGTCTAGCGACAAACTGCCTCTTGGTGTCTTTCTTGCTGAGGCTGTTTAAAATCTTTGGATCTAATCATACCCATGACTATGCAGGTGAATGGAACAAGCAGAAAGGCATTGTAGTACAGAGGCGATAGAAAGGTGGGATAGAGATCACTTTCAGAATATAGTACAGTGGTGCCTCCGGTTGTGAATGGGGATCCGTTCTGGAGCCCTGTTCGCAACATGAGCAGAACGTAACCCGCGTCTGTGCATGCATGGGTTGCAATTTGCCGCTTCTGCGCATGCGGCGAAACCCAGAAGTAACCCTTTCCGGTACTTCCGGGTCGCCATGGGGCGCAACCTGAAAAGACGTAACCTGAACCGAACGTAACAAGAGATATGACTGTAATAAATATTGCAGTGTGACGGGAAATGGATGTCCGCCATTGGTTCTCTACCAACCCATGTGAGGTTAATATCATACTGTATTTCCAACTATGTGGACTGGAACCTAACTGGGATGAGCTGGGTGCAGCCTTTATAATCAAGCAATAGTGGGAGTGGGATCTGTGAGTATGCTGTCATTCCGTAGAAGGGAGGAAAAGGTATGTATTTGGAATTAGATCCCCAAGGGACCTTCCTGATGAGTTATTTATTGAGTATTCATTCTGATATGTTTGCACCAAACATGAATAGAGGCCAGCGCTATTTTTCTAGAAAGAGAGGTGCTGGAACTTGCCATGAATACCACCCTTGTTCTCTTAGAATGGCAATGGCGCCCACCTGAGAGAGCCGGAACTGAGTTCTGGCGAGTTCTGGCTGAAAAAAAAGCCCCGATAAAGGCTATGTGATGTTACATGTTTACTGAGAATTCCTGCTCATGTGTTTGCAGAGAGGTGTTACCGCATTGCCAGTATTTGGTTGCAACACTTTGCAATGCAATTTTTCTGTCACTTTTCTTACTGGACTTTTTGTGGTCAAAAAGATGATGGGATAATTCCACTAGAAAGTGCAAGGTAACTACAAAATCTTGTGCAAACTTACAGCCCACCTGGAAGCACACTCAGTCAAACTTCCCCAGAATCTCAAATCCCCCCCCCATTCTTTCTTCTTCTTCACAATAAGTTTGTGGTCTTTCTGCTACCAAACATTTGGTAGGCTACATTTTCCCCACCTTAATCTGTGCTTGAAGTTATTTCTATCCAATGCCTAAGAAACCTGCTCGTAATCCTAGAAAACGATATGCACACAAGCAGGAAGAATGATAAGCAGGAAGAATTCTAATAATGCGCTACTTCTCACATGACTGACAAAGCAAGCTAATTTTAAAATGAAAAGCAGCTTCCCTCTGTTTAGCCGTGTCTGAAGTTGCAGTAGAAATGTCACCCCAGGATTGCTATATGTTGCTTTTCCTGGCATGTACACATGGCATTGTGGGGCTGCAGCCTTAGCTAGTTCCCTTGCTATATGAAAGGCTAGATCAAGGATTCAATACAACAACTGCTGGTGATACAGACAAACAAAAATTCGTAGCTTAAATGCCATTCTTCTCTTGTATGAAGAGAACTGACAATGAATCTACAAGTTTGCTGGAGCATATCCGAGGCACTCTGAGTAAACAAATGTTCTGGACAGCTGAAGAACAACAAATCTGTAATAAGCCATCTATAATTAGTAATAAAGTCCTTAAAATAACTGTGTCCTCTTGAGACAGCAACAGCTCTATCCTTGCTGTGTTCTGGAAGTAATAGAATAATTTTTTTCTAGTGTAACTAAAATGGTAATTAAAAGATGATTTAGGATCAAAGACAACCTCAAGGTTATAAATATTAGTAGCTTGCTGTGAAGAATTCCCATCCAAATAACTTCAGCAGGATGCACGACTCAAGAGGTGGTGTGGGTGGTAGAAGTCAAGTAAAAATCAGATATTTTCTTAGACAAAGAGCAGGTCACAGAGGAGAGAGTCTTAAAATGCAATTATATAGCCTGGAGAGGCACATGATGAGGGAAAAAGGGTTGATGGAAGCATTTAAGGATATTTTCACTAGCCTTCAGTAATTTTCATTAATTAGATTTCTTTATTTCTTATTTTATTTTATTCTCATAGCAATACGTTGGCAGATAAATTCAGCTGAGAGAGGGTAGCATGCCAAAGGGCACACATATCTTGCTTCATAAATGGGTAGAGCTCTATAGAAGACAGAACATCTGGGCAGAAATATGGACAAACTTAGGTTGTAGTGATTGCTATCCATTTCAATTTCAGTGCTCACCTACTTTTTATTTTTTGCATTTTTTATTTGTCACTCGCTTAATGCCGAATACACACAAGTTAAATGTGTGTAAGTTGCAGGCTTGCTGGATTGTAAATCGCCCTGTGGTCTTCAGATGAAATGCAATATAGAAATTTAACAAATGTTGATGATGATTACAATAATAGGAAGTAATTACTTCCTGTATATCCTACTGCAGAGGTGTGGAAAAACAAAATGGAAAATTATCTCCCCCCCCCCCATACATGTTTATTTTGTTGACATTTTTCAATTTAGCCACTTTCATACGATAATGATTAATAGCATTGACTAACATAGCAAAATGCTAACTTCAAATCAGTGCCCCTCTTCACATTTTGCTGTATTTAAGAGTCTGCCAAAGCCTAAACAAGAGCATTTGCTACCCAAACCTTTTTTTTTTTTGCTGTTGTTGATGGGAAAGGTCAAACACTAAATTTGGAGTCTTTGTTCCTACTTTAGGTGGCACACAGTGAATGATTGTACCAAACTCCACATCTCTACTTCAAAGGGAACATAGGAATTAACAGTGTCAGCCAAGCAAAAGCATAATCCCTTGATGGATCACAATATTGATTTTCTCTCCTCCAGAGCTCTAAGAATACAGTAACCTCTGGAAACTTATTCCAACCATGAGGGCAAGTTACATTTTGCTCCCTATGGTTTTAATAATACATGGGCAGAAGGTGGGAATACAGGCTGGAGAGCTGTTGTATGGAGATCAAGGTGATAACTTGCCAAGCTCCAGCTGTTTATTCATCAGTTATAAACCTGTCAGTTTTAACTCCTGCATGTCCAGCAGCTACCCAGCATCAGGAAGCACTTGATATTTAAATGAATGGGGGTTGTGGAACTCTGAAAAGAACAGGCGTGCGTTTATAATACTTATTTCTATAAAGCTGTGTAGAATTGTACTTATATTTTCACATCTGTCTGTGACCATCTAAGAAAACAGTAGGTTTTTGGAGATCTATCTGACATATCCTTTTCGTAAACTCAAAATGATTGCAAATGGCACTTTCGTATACTTTGTACAGTAAAGCATGCTCGACAACACCCCAAGCTTACATTGGCTCAGTCTCTAGATCCCCAGATTGTCTTGAGGAATAACATACTTCTATAACAGATCTGCTGTACAGTCCCCTTCTCTGAGCGATTGAGATGAGTTAAATACTTCTACAGGTTGGTTTATCCACAATTCTCTGACAAGTTCTCTCCCCACTTCCCATCAAAAACAAAACAAAATACTTACTTGGCAGATATTTAAAGATGAACCTTTTCTTCTAGCATTCCCACACCAGAAAAGCTTCCCTCCCATACAGTTATTAGAGGCAGGGGAGAGAAATCTGTGGCCCTCCATATAATGTTGGACTACAATTTCCATCATTGCTGCCCAATAGCCGTGCTAGTTGAGGCTGATGGGAATTGTACCCCAACACATTTGGAAGGCTATAGTTTGTCTGATTTAAGGCAAAGAAGCTATAATGGTGGCCACTAAGAATTTCATGGAAAATGCTTTGTGAGAAAATGCTTTATAAAATGCTTCACAGCCTAGGACCCTCGTACCTACGGGACCGCCTCTCCTGCTATGCCTCACGGAGGACCTTAAGGTCCATATATAGCAACACTCTAGAGGTCCCGGGCCCTAAGGAAGTTAGATTAGCCTCAACCAGAGCCAGGGCCATCTCAACACTGGCTCCAGCCTGGTGGAACGCTCTGTCTCATGAGACCAGGGCCCTGCGGGATCTGATTTCTTTCCACAGGGCCTGTAAGACAGAGTTGTTCAACCTGGCCTTTGGCTTAGAATCAGTTTGATTCCCTCCCCCTCTTTCTTTTTCCTTTCTCCTCCTGTGAAGAGGCTGCATCCTAATGTTTTAATGTTGTATTCTAATCTTTTTTAAATTGTATTTTAATCAACTTGTTTTTATTATTGGTTGTTAGCTGCCCTGAGGAGCTCCTTGGCTGGGTAGGGCGGGGTATAAATAAAAAATTATTATTATAGAAGGTTTATCATTCAAGAAGTTGATTCCTATGCATGTTTACTCAGATGTAAGTTCTACTCTATTCAATAACAATTGCTCTTATCTAACTATGGATAGGATTGTAGCTTCAGAGATTAATTTATCACCAAGACTGAAGGAAGATGGCACTGTTTTGGTGGAGTTGCTATAACACATGGATAGTCAGTTGACAAGCTGTTTGGCTGAATGAGAAACAGTTTTCAGCAATTTCATTCATGACACACTTGCTGTCATTCATAACAATTACCTTACAGGAGCTTCAGCAGGGGTTACACTCCAAAAACATTTCACAGAAGTGATTTGATGTCTTCCTTGAGTCTAGAAAACAGAAAATCACTAGTTAAAACTATCAGCTTGTGATACAAAAGGCAGCTATGAAGGGCTAGTGATGAACAATATTAAAACAAGATGTCTGTCCACCAAACAGTAGATGTGCCAAGGGCAGAGATTTGATATACCTTAGAAGTGACAGATCTCTGCATTTTTAGAGAGGGTGCTGGGAGGACTTCCATGAACAAAGAACATATAGATTACCAGTCTGTAGAGATTTGGATATAACACAGTACTGAAACTATAACATTAACCCAATGTTTCTGTCCCCCTTCCCTTAAAATGAGACTCCCCTCCCCTTAAAATGAGCTCTAATTAAGATGGAAACAAAATTCATAACACATAGCCACATATTTCAACACCTGTAGCCAAGGGTGGAAAGATGATGAAATGACAGGAGGAATGCTTACACTTTCAGTCTACCTTTTGCATGTTAAAAATGGGATGAGATTCAGGTGGTAACAAGCAGTATCTCATCCATTGCTCAAAAGCTGAGGAGACTTTGCATTCATCATCTAAAGACAGATAATCAAGAAGTCATTATACTGCGGAGATTGGACTCTGCACAATTGTGGTGTAATTGCTTGCTGCAGTATGCAAATATTACAGATAATAAAACATAAAATTGTTTGCAGTATTGGACTCGTCCTGTTCCTGCATTATGGTGTCAGGTTTAATCTTGTCAGTAGAAGCTAAAAGAAAGAAACACACATTGCACCGCTCATAAAATAGATGTTGGCAGATTACAGCTGGTTCCAATAACTAATACTAGAGTTTAAATCTGCCCTTTATGGTGCTTTCTAATTAGAAACAAAGTTGGAGCTTTTGTATAATTAAAACTCAATACCCTAATTCCATATATGTTTGTTATAATACTTTGAAGAAGTTGTACTTTTCTAAGTCTTTTAGTTATGTGGATGGTACATATTGTGTTCAGCATTTTGCAAGATCAGTTAACTCTATTGTTGAACCCTATAGATGCAAAGATATAAATATTTTATCTTTGTATAACCTATGTGCTCTTGTAATAAAGAAGAGGACCTTGTAGACTCCCTGACACTGCTAGACTGCAACTGCCATCAGGATGATAGAGTTGCAGTCCAACAATATCTGGAGGGGCATAGGTTCCCTATTTTACAGTTTTCTAAGGAGAAAAATTGATGCTTTTGAATTATGGTGCTGGAGGAGACTCTTGAGAGTCCCATGGACTGCAAGAAGATCAAACACATCCATTCTTAAGGAAATTAGCCCTGAGTGCTCACTGGAAGGATAGATCCTGAAGCTGAGGCTCCAATACTTTGGCGACCTCATGAGAAGAGAAGACTCCCTGGAAAAGACCCTGATGTTGGGAAAGATGGAGGGCACAAGGAGAAGGGGACGACAGAGGACGAGATGGTTGGACAGTGTTCTCGAAGCTACAAACACGAGTCTGACCAAACTGCGGGAGGCAGTGGAAGACAGGGGTGCCTGGTGTGCTCTGGTCCATGGGGTCACGAAGAGTCGGACACGACTAAACGACTAAACAACAACAACAAAGGAGAAAAAAAATATCCAATCTAATTGATTCAAAGGGTTAGAACTGGGAGTACCCTGGATAATATTCTGTAAAATGGCTCTCAACCTCTCTACTCATGGCTCTGGACTAGTTTTAATTATTGTTTAGTACTATTTTAATATAGCTGAAGGAAGCAATAGCCCTGAGCCTACTGCTTCTTGTCCTCCTCTCTTGGTCCACTGCTTCCTTCATCCACAAGTATGAACTATTAAATAGTCTCATTTAAGATTAACTGAGACAAAATGAATCAAAAGAGAATTTTCTTGTTTAGCCATTATTCTAGACTATTGGGCAATTTCATCCCTCCAACCCCACTTCAGACCTGACCCCAATTTCATCAGCTTCAGTTCTGGGAGGCCATATTTTGCCTATCCCTAACAGAAAGTCCTGAAGAAAACTGTTATTACTGTGCAGTCAGTTCTGCTGATGGGGCCCAGCTACATAAGTTTGCAAACCTTTACAGATACTTGGCTGAAAGTTGGATGTTTTGAAGCATATTGTTCACATACGGTTGCCATATCTTGAAGAGCAAAAAAGAGTTCTAGCTGCTGCCAGCCTGAGCCAGGAAAAGAGGCATACGGGCAGGTTGGTTGGGCTTGGGCTTGGGCTTGGGCTGCTCTGCATGCTACAGCCATGGCCATCCCGAGCCAGGGAGAGCTCCCAAGCCCAAGCCCAAGCCCAACACCCCCCAACCAACCCCAGACATTTCCTTTAAAATGTAAAAATCTGCCTGGGTGGGCATTTAGCCCCCCCAGGACATGTTCGGGTTTTCCTGATATATTCCTGATATATTTCCTGATACCCTAGATATTGTTTACATGACGCTGCTCTAAAATTTCTTCATCTTTATTGTAATTTTGTATTACCTAGATAAACATCCTATGAAATAAATCTGACTTGTGCAGTAATAGTGCCCATTAATGCTGATGCCATTTAGAAACCAAGTGCAGGATTTGTCCAACAACGTCGTAAAGATGCTTCATGCTGCTTAGATTCTACTGCTTAGAATAATAAGACTCCATTTAACAGAAGATTTTTTGTAACTGTCAATATCCTTTCCATCAACAATGTTTTCACAAGATTAATAAAAAATTAATGAAGCAGACAGAATATAATCATCTGGTTAAATATTAATTTTCTTCTTCCTTTTTTTATTATTTAAAAACCAGGTTGTCTAGAGATCTTTGAACACCTTGGTGTACAAAGAAATAGTGCGGGTGGATAAAAGCTCTTTATTATTCTGTCAATTTTGAGTGAGGGATGCGGTATCTGTATTAAGTTCTGCTGTCTGAGGAAGATGTCTATGCGGATGGGAAATATAACAACTATGAGAACCATGTTAAGAAGGGTGAAAAATGTATGGGGAAAAGTGTAAAGGCTGGAGGAGAGAATTGCCTTGCATTTTCTAATATTTGGGGATTTATGGGTTTAGATGTATATCTGGAATAAAACATTTCAGTGAACCCTCACCTTCAATTATGAGTCCTGTTAAGGGTTCCAGTCAGCTAGTCATACCTTCAATCCAACCCCCAGGGGGTAGCCATAATGTTTTGGGTCCAGTACAAACATGTAACAATGGCCACTTCCATGCATGTACCACCATCCCATCCCATTCACATAGTCTCATGAGTCACAACATGTTTCTATTTTAATTAGTACCATTTTCTATATTTCTTAAATTATACTTTGGTTCATAATGGAAATTTTTGACCATGCCTCCAACACCTATATTTGTATATTATTATTTAACATAACAAAGCTCTGTGAATATTTTGTAATTTTTTTGGTTGGACCTAATAAAAGTAACAGCAAGATACTATAGGAAGACCGGTAAGTTCCACTCCTCAGAAGGCCTTTCCTTTAGTATGATGTTTTAAAAAATTACTCTAATAGACCAATGCTATGTAACTATTCTATTTTTTTTTTAAATTTCCCTGGCAGATCACATTGCAAAATCATTAATTATCTCATCAAAGTTAATTTATTTTACAAGTTCACACTCAATACACAAAATAACCAAGTCATTAGACAGTCAAAATACCTTCAGCATGGCTGATGAACATACCTATGCTGCAGAGATACATATTTTAGGGCCCACCCTATTCTTTTGACTGTATTTTTTTTTAAAAAATGTTTTTACTATTATATTTTAAAATTGTAGCCTGACCTGGGACCTCATAGTGAAGGACAGGCAGTGGCGTAGCGTGGGGGGTGCAGGGGGGCCCGGCCGCACCGGGCGCAACATCAGGGGGGCGCACTCGCACTCGCAGCTCTCTGCCCCTACTAAAATCCACGGGTTAGGGGGCGCAAATTACTTGCCTTGCCCTGGGTGCTGACAACCCACCCTACGCCACTGAGGACAGGTAAGAAATTTAAATAGTAGTAGTAGTAATGGTTCTATTTATCTGATTGGCATCACCACTTGAGTTTGCTATTAGAGGGAATGTCATAAAATGTGTGTGATTATGGAGCTTCAAAAGGCTATATAAGCCATACATTGGTAGACCTGGATTAGACCTGGGCAGCTAACTTTAGTTTGATAATGGGGTCAGAAGCTTTCTGCAAGTTGCTCTATACACCACAGCAGGCAATAAGTTGGGCTGAACCATAATACTTTGAAGGTACCTTATGTTATACAACCTGCCCCTCCCAAGTTTCTCTGATGGAGTCACTGCACATCTCAAAAATTCTGCATAGTGTGGAAGAGTAGACTTTAAAACAGCTGAGGAATCACAAAGACTTAAAATCAAATATGCGGAGATAATACTTCAAAAAGAAACAAGTGTCTGTTGTCAGACATCACAACCAGAGCTCAGCCTGAGGTGCCTGAACCTAAAGCTGTGAGAAGAGCCACTCACAGAGAATACTGCTGTGTTAAGCACTGAGGAAAGACAGAAACTGGTTGGCAATGTGAGAGTGTTACTGGCCTAGCACACAATACTGCCTCACCCTTGCGTTGAGCTGTGGTATCAAGGCCTCTTCCCAGGCACAGTTGCACCAACGTTGCTTACCAAGTCGCTCAGACAGATTCATTCTTAAGAGATGTAGGCTTTAAACACTACAATTATTTTTCTTTTCATAAGCCTTGTTGTTGTAGTGGATTTAACATCCTGTCCTTCACACACAACACACTGACGCACTGGCTATGGAATAGAATGTATGTTTTCCTTGACCCAATAGTTTCATGCTGAGAGCAAAAAGTTAAGGGTCTTTTCAGTCAGCAGCACTCGATGTTTAAATCCTTGCTTGATTTCCACCCATTTTATTTCCAGCACGGAGTGTGGCAGTTCTCCTTGTTACTATATGCTTGCGACATGGTTTCCAGGGAACCTCATTTGTGCATCTGGCTGAGGATTAGATGTATCAAGAGCAGTATTCTTAAAATGGCTGGTTAGTTTCTAACTTAAGCTGCTGCTGTGGATAGATCAATTACCCACAGAGCTGTGGCCCAGAGGTCTGAGTGAAAGATTGGCAGTGAGTAACTCCTGAGGAACTTCCCTTCCATCACTGACACTCTTGGTGGTCTTAAGAGAGGCACTAATCTGCTTTGCTTCAGTTCCTTCATCCGTATAATGGGGATAATAACACACACCTCCTAGGGATGCAGCAAGGATTAATTAGTCACTGTTTGTAAAATGCTTTGAAGATGAAAAGCACTATACAGGTGTTAAGTGATAATTAGTATCACACTTTACAGTCAATAAAAGGCTTCACTATGTTTGGAACACTATCTCAGGCAACCAGGAGGATAATATCTGAAGCAATTTGTCACTTCTCAAGTGTGCCCAGAAAGCAGCCAATACTCTTCTGCCCACTGCTTTTAAAAGCCTTGCAGACAAAAGCAGAGATCCCCTTGGATATAGCCACGGCACTGATCCTGTTGGCTGTCAAAAAGAAGAGGGAGAAGAAAAGAACATACCTTAAGTGTGGCTAGTTTGCATATGCATATTTTATTTGAATCATTTCCCTGAGCTTTGGTGGAGTCAGTCAGGATTATATCAATTAACACCAACAAGGAGAAGAGTACTCTCTTGAATATTCTACATGTATTCAAATTATGAGCCAAGAAACACAATGCCTAGGATAAGGAGCAGACATCCTAAATGTTCTGGCTTTAAAAGACCTGGACAACTGTGCTACTTACATTTTGTCAGCTTTGTCCTCAAATTATCAGTTCCAAAACCTGTTCCAACCTGGTGCCCATCACATGTTTGGGACTACAACTCCTATCAGCCCCAGCTGGAGCTGATGAGAGTTGTATACCAAAACATCTGGAAGGCACCGGCTGGATAAGGCTGTGCAAAGTACACTATTTTTTTGTGCCGTTTGAGCTGTTTTGATACTGAATTTATAATGCTTGCTGCCCTTTTCAGTGATTCTACACATGTTTCCAAATAGTATTAACTTGTTTTCACTTAGCAGCAGGTACTATAGAGTAGCCAAGCATAGCATCTTCCTCACACAAGAAATGTCTACAAGGCAAAATTTGCATTTAGCTTTACTGGGCTTACTTTGATTTATCCAGAAAGTCTTCAGTACACAGACACAAGCTCTGCTACTCCCCACCCCCCATCCTGATATTCAAAATGGATTCTGTCATGCAACAGACAGAGATTTCTGACTTTCAGTGCTGAATAATCAATCACTGTGCACAAGTTGCAGGTACTCCGGTAAAGTGAAGTCTGAAAGTTAAAGGAAGTCACTTTTGAAATAACTACAGGGACTGCACTTGTTCATGAATGGCATCCAGTTTAAGATATTTTTCTCTTCTGTAGGATGGAAATAGCATCTTATATTTCAGTCTGATCCAGAACAATTTTTTAATTAACACTTTGGGAGTTATGATATAAAATGGAAATCATTTTAGCTAACATGTTTTAGTCATCTTGCTCTTTGGTTATACAGTGGTGGTTGAGGGTTATGGTCATTAAATTTATCCTTCCAACGTATATATGTGTGTGCAGAATTGATGAACTCACACCATATATGAAAATATAATTAACAGAAATGAGACAACAATAATCAGAATAGGTAGCTCATAGATGCCATGTTTTCAAAATAAACAAAACTGTTTTAAAGCTTTTGTTTAAAGCAGTACCTATTTTGGTGATGGTTTAGAACAGTGTCTAAAAAGTGTTCAGCAATGTTGAAGTAAGACAATGGGTGATTTGATTGGGTAGATTCAGCCGTGCAACCTGTTCAGAAAGCAATACTTATCCTCAGCGATGTTCTAACTGTGGAAAGGTCATGACTTAGTGATAGCATACATGCCTTGCATGCATGAAGAAGGTCCTAGTTTGTAGCATATCCAAGTAGGGCTGGAAGACGCCTCTGACTGAAACCCTGGAATACCACTGCCAGTTGACAATACTGAGCTAGATATATTAATGGTCTGAAACAGACACACATGTGTGTATGTACATATACACACAAGCTGAAAGTAAGAAAACAAAAACACTGGGAATTATAAATAGATAATGCATTTTGTTAGTTTCTAGGGCTCTGCACATGTACACACCCTGACCTGACCCAAGCCAATCTGGAGAACACCCAAGCAGCATCTGGCCTTGAATCAATTCAGGGAGTTTAATTTCAAAAGTTTAGTTTTAATTTTTTTAATTAAATGCTATAGATTCGTGATGGAGGAGTGGGGAGATGCTGTGGCTCCTACCCCTTAGTACCAACCACACTCCAGGGAGCTGGCGGGTTCAGTCCTGCTAGGTGCAACTTCACCCACATGTTCCTTGGGAGGAATACAGTATCAGTGTAGAAACATGCAGCTAGCAGCAGCACTGCACCCTGTGTGGACACTGTTAACAGACCCTTGTCCTAGGGTTAGATCTCATTCTTATTTATTTAAATATACCTTTCAATGTGATTGGTCACAGATTTCAACCTGAATATTTTGGGGGGATACAAATCAACAAGAACAAAACATAGAATAAATCTGACATGTCCTGATCACCCGCTTTCCCAATTTCCTATTTTTTTGTTTTACATCCTCCACATTTAATGGAAACGACTGCTCACAGGTACCAGTACCACTATGAGTGTTCACCTAAGTTGTATAAAAATTAAATGGATTTAGAATGTAATTTTAAGTGGACAAAGGAACAAGACAACGTAATAAATACAGTTAACCCATTTTTGCAATTTAATGCATATAGTAATCTAGCAAAGCAGCTTGATCTATAGTGTCATCTAATCCCTAGGTTAAAGCTATGTGAGGGGTTTGGTACATTTCTTTAATCAAGCCCTTTTCCTTTGGAGCAATTAGGCTCTCATTTATTTAAACTCTGTAGCTTAAAGGAAAGGAAAGAATATGGTCAGAAAACATGTTTCAGGGAGCATACAACAGGAGAAGATATGCTGGGGTTGGATGCAAAAATCCAGGTTCAAATTCCCTTTTAGCCATAAAGCTTCCTGCATGATCTTAGAGGATCAAATTTACCATCTTCTCAGCCTCAACCGTCTATACACAATAGGGGTACTGCAAAGATAAATGAAATGTAAAGCACACTGTCCACCAAAAGATGGAAATACATAATCATTATCCTTAGGGCACACTGTAATTATTTCTTCATGTACTGTTGGGTAGCATGCTGCAGAAGAAAACTGGCATGAGATTCTGGCCTGTTCTTTTGGATTTGCAGAAACGATGTGATATAAAGGACTGTGTTCATCACATCCAACTGCCTCCAGGCTACCATAGGCATATATCTTGCCAGGTTAGGCCAGTTTTAGGCTGCCTCAGGTTAATAAATCAAAGAGTCAGCAGGTGCCAAGAGGCACTAGCTGTACAGCCAAAGTGAGCATTCAGTTGAGCAAGATTTGTGTGTGCAGGCCATCAATGTGATGGAGCAAATTCTAGGAAAACATGTAGGCTGACAAAGAATCTATTTTTAATTCTGTAGTCTATATTTCTGGTAGATCTCTGGATGATTTGAAATAGATCAGCAACAGTTTGTGCCTCATGATTGTTTAACAATGGTAATAACAAAATAATCTACACTCCATTAAAAATATTTATCCTGAAATGGAGAAAGCTGGGTGGTAACACTCAGCAAAGTGGAATTTTGCATGGAACTCAGTTCATTTCTTGATTGTGTAACACAGGCTTCGTCAACCTCAAGATGTTTTTGGCCTACAACTCCCATGATCCCTAGCTTTCAGGACCAGTTGTCAGGGATGATGGGAATTGTAGTCTCATCTGGAGGGCCGAGGTTGTGGAAGCCTGGTATAACAAATTTCTGGGGTCAGAATTCTTTAATTCTAAGTATTTGGCTTTTGCAGCTGACTCAAGTTGGCAAATCTCAGGAGTTTAGTTATAAATAAATAAATAAATAAATAAAACTAATACCACAGGCCTAAAGTCTGCTCATTCTTGGTATAAACTGTCCAGGCAGCACTACATTGTGAACAGCAATTCTAAAATTGACTTTCTTCCTGTTGTGTGTAATATTTTGATTAATTTTCAAAATTAATTGGATCTCTTTTTCTAAAACAGTGATGAATGTCAAAGAAATCTACCAGCCATAGCTTCATCGGTGGTGCTGATCACTGCTCAATGCAAAACTGGACTCAAAAAGTAGAATTTAGGAAGTATTTTTTTAAAGAAAGATATTCTCATCAGAAAGTCACAAAACTCAGAACACAAAATTAAAGTTCATTATCTGAGAAATATATAACTTTATTTTTGGCTGGGGTTTTATTTATTTTTTAAAAATCATTCCTTTCTTCAGTTGTGAGGCATATGCGACTCTTGTGGGGCAGCGCTGGAAAAGAAGCAGCAATGCCCAGCTGACTGTGTAACTTGATAGAAACTCCCTTGATAGATACTACCTTTCTTCACACTACTACATAGTACAAGGCAGCTTCACATGTTCCCAAGACAGACAGACTATTGGTCCATTTAGTGAAGTTGTGCTTATACTGACTTACAGGGGCTCTCCTGGATTTCAAATAGGGCAGGCATGTCCAACTTCAAGTAGGCTGTGATATACTATCTAGTATCAAAAACTGGCAGTGATCTACCACCTTCTGAAGTCATTTAAGTTTATCACATCTATATCTATCTATCTATCATCTATCTATCTATCTATCTATCTATCTATCTATCTATCTGTTTCACAGATACAGTATGTTGTGACGTGGGGTTTGTGATTTCAGCTGTCTTGACATAATATGCTGGAGACAGTTCTGTAGTAACGCTTCTTTATTACAGCAAACAAGACTGAGAACTGAGGAGGGGAGAGCTACATTTATAGGGACAGGGAACTAGCTAGAAAGGATACATTTTGGAGGGAACAATATCAGGCAATCACAGTCCTGCCTTTTGGAGGAAACCAATAAGACAGAGGATCCAAATACAGCAGCTTAAATGAACCAATAGTACCTGTACCCTCTGGAACCAAAAGGCAGTTACTTTACCCTAATGCAAATACAGACAATAATAATACAGATATAAAATCCTTTGACTCAATACACAACACCCCTCCCCCCCTAGTGAGCACCACAGACGTAATCTCTCAGGTACTGTGGGGGCCTACAACTTCTACTTGATCTCCTGACAACAGGTGTTGCCGGTTCTGGATTGGATGTTACCTGTGGTAGGGGGGGTGCTATAGGGGTTTCGTCAGGAACAGATGGAGTCCCAGACATCGCAGGGTCCCCTACCTGTACCTCGTCCTCCTGAGGACTAGCAGACCCTGGTTCATTTGCTGAAGCCCCTGGTGACTGCACCTCTGGGCCATTTTCACTCTGGTCTTGCAGCTCTGCGTCGTTAGCCAGGGATGAATTATCTGACCCTTCCCTGCTGAGCGCCCGGCGCCTCAGCTGATCTATATGTCTCTTCCAAACTTGCCCATTTTCCAAGGTCACATAGTAGGACACTGGTCCACTAGTCCGGGTGACCACACCAGCCACCCACCGCGGACCTCGTGAATAGTTCCTCACCCAGACCAGATCTTCAGGGGCGAGATACCTTGTTGTGTCAGCCTCAGCCTGGGGGGTTGCTCTTGAATTACGGTTTGGCATTTTATCGGGGTGGACGTAATCCAGCACCGTTACCAGTCTTCTACCCAAGAGCAGCTCAGCTGGCGACTTGCCCGTTGCAGTACACGGCGTTGCATGCTGCAAAAATAACATTCGCGCGATGCGAGCTGACCAGTTACCCTCCATTAAGCGCGCAATGGATTCTTTGGCTGTTCTTACCATGCGCTCAGCCTGCCCATTGGAGGATGGGTGAAAGGGCGCGGATGTGACCCCTCTTATGAAGTTATCAGCCAAGAATGCCCTGAATTCTTGGGATACAAAAGCTGCCCCATTATCTGATACAATGGTCTCAGGTAACCCGTGGGTTGCAAACAGCTGCCTCAACACCTTGATTACGGCAGCTGATGCCATGCTAGGGACCATCGCCACTTCTAACCATTTGGAATATGCATCGACAATAACCAAAAAGACCTTCCCCTGGAATGGCCCAGCAAAATCTAAGTGCAGCCGGCTCCAGGGAGATCTGGACTGCTCCCACCAGTGAACTGGTGCTCTGGCCACTTCTGGCCGCACCTCTTGGCATGCCTTGCATGTTCGTACCCATTGTTCTATGTTCTGGTCCATTCCAGGCCACCACACATAACATCGGGCTAGCGACTTCATCCTGACCATTCCCGGGTGTCCCATGTGAAGCGTCTCAAGAACCCTGTTTCTCAGTGGTGCTGGGATGATCACCCTATCTCCCCACAGGAGACAACCCTTATGCATGGACAACTCGTGCTGCCTTGTCGCATAAGGCCTGAATTTGTCTTCATGCGGACCACCTGGCCACCCCCTCCCCACCCAAGTGAGCACACGGGAGAGAACAGCATCTTTCCTCGTTTTCTCAGCTATATCAGTAGCCGTTACAGGAGCCCCCGGAAGTGTTTCCAGCATCATTATGTGCTCCGCTGGAGCAGGATCCACATTGCTCCCGCCAGGAAGAGGCAATCGACTCAGCGCATCAGCGTGGCACAACCGTTTCCCCGGCACATGGGTCAAGGTGTACTGGAACCCGTTCAGGAATATAGACCAACGCAACATTCTGGGGGAGAGAATTTGTGGCGTTTGTTTGTTCGGGTTGAACAACCCTAACAGTGGTTTGTGGTCCGTTTCAATGGAGAAATGGCGACCATACACATAATCATGGAACTTTTTGATTCCTGCCACAATTGCAAGCGCCTCTTTGTCAATTTGAGCATAGTTGCGCTCCGTGGGCGACAACATACGGGAATAGAAAGAGATGGGCTTTTCCGACCCATCCGGTTCCCTATGACTCAGCACCGCCCCCAGGCCGTATTGAGAGGCATCACATGCCAGGACCAGCGGCTTCGACTCATCGTAATGAGCAAGGACGCTCCTGCTACTCAGCATTCCTCGCAAGGAGTCAAAAGCCTTCTGCTGCCCCTGCCCCCATCGCCACACATTCTTTTTCTGCAACAGTCGATGTAATGGTTCAGCTACCGAAGCTTTGTGGGGTAAGAACGAATGATAAAAGTTAATAAGTCCCAGGAATGACTGCAACTGCGTCTTGTTCTGTGGTCGTGGTGCCTCGATGATGGCCTTAATCTTAGCATCTGTGGGGTGGATGCCTGATGCATCAATTTTAAACCCCAAGAAATCCACGGTTGGCACCCCAAAACTGCATTTTTCCTTTTTCAGTTGCAACCCCACCTCCTTGAATTTGAGCAACACTGCACGGACACGCGCAACCAGTTCCTGTGGGTCTTTTCCAGCAATCAAAACGTCATCAAAAAATGGCAAGACCCCCGGCAGACCTCTTAACAGGCGTTCCATGAGCCCTTGAAAAATCCCTGGGGCCACACAAACTCCAAATTGTAATCTGTTAACTCTGAACGCCCCTTTATGTGTGACAATAGTCTGTGCTTCCGCTGATTGTGGGGTTACTGGCAGCTGTTGGTAAGCTTGTGCCAGGTCAATTTTGGCGAACACCTTGCCCCCAGCCAGTTTAGCCAACAGATGTGATACGACTGGAATGGGGTATGAGTTTCCCCTGAGTGCCTTATTGATAGTACATTTGTAATCTGCACAGATCCTGACTTCCCCATTTGCTTTAAGGGGCGTGACGATTGGAGTCTCCCACTTAGCAGAGTCCACGGGTGAGAGAACTCCCTGCTTGACCAATTTATCCAGCTCTGCTTCGATCTTGGGTTGCAGTGCAAATGGCACTCGCCTTGGTTTGAGTCGGATTGGGGCCACCCCAGGGTCCAATTCAAAGTCAACTGGGGGCCCTTTATAACAACCCAGTTTTCCATTAAAGAGACCGGCAAATTCTTTGCATAATGCCTCGCTCATCTCAGGGCAGGTTTGGATTGAATTAAGCCCTGATATACTCAGTCCCAGGGCGGGGAACCAGTCAGTGCCCAGGAGACTGGGGCGACCGCCCTTCGCAATCACCAGTTTGAGTACCGCCTGTTTGTCCCGGAACTGTACTCTCACGGCACACATTCCCATGACATGGATGCGGCCCGCTGAGTATGACTGCAAGGTTGCCGGGAAGGGCTCCAGAGGGGGCAACTTACCCCTGGGAAAGAATGTCCTCGCGGTCTGGTCCGACACGATAGTGAATCCAGATCCGGAGTCCACCTCCATGTCGCACAGCTGACCCTCAATCTTCACCTTGACGTGTGCCTTGCCTTGCGCTGGAAACTGCACGACCCTCCCGTTGATCTCCGTTACGTAGTGGCAGTCCTTTAGAACATGGTTTGCCGTGGACGGTCTGCGATGCTCCAGTCTAGTTGCTCCTGTCGCTCCCAGCACCGCCGATCTACAGACCCTGGCGATGTGACCTGTCTTCCCGCACGTCCGGCACATAGCATCCCGGAAACGACAACTCTTCCGCTCATGGTTTCCGCCACAACCAGGACACCTGCCTCGGTGATCTTTGTGCACTGTGCAGGCCTGACGCACTGACTCAACCCCACGGACTGGGCTTTGGCTCGGAGAAGCCTCTAGCTCGTCCATGGCATGCGCAACTTATATCTTAGGGGCCTTGCGACTGGCCTCAAGCTCCTCTCTTTCATAATTCTCTGTGGCGGTGGCCTCCTTCAAGGCTGAAGCAAGGGTAACCTCTTCTTTAGCCACGATGCGTCTTCTGGCTTTCTTGCTGCTCAGACCACCGATAAACCGATCCAGGAGAGTCTCTTCCAGACATTGGAAGTCGCAGTGCTGAGCGAGCTTCCGCAGTTCAGCTAGGAATGCAGATACAGACTCCCCAGCACGCTGCTGCCTCTTATGAAACTCCAACCGCCGGGCCATCTTGGTCTCAGTAGGCGCCAAATGGCTTGTCAGGCAGGCAAGAATATCTTTGAGAGGTGTCTCACTTAGCTTCGCTGGAGCAAGCAATGCCTTGGCCAGCTTGAAGGTCTCAGGCCCACAGTAGCTCAGGAATGTGGCCCTTCTTTTGCTGGCATCGGTGATCCCTTGAGCCACTGCGAAGAACTCAAAGCGTTCGACGTAGTCTTCCCACGTGTGGGGCTCTGATGGCTGGAAGGGCTCCAATACCCTTGGACTCTCCATTGTCCTGTGGGCAGGGTCGTCTTCTCAGCCGGCCAGTGAGTCTTGTTCTTAGCTACAATCCGGACTCTGAGGCAGGGCTGCGTTTAACCGCTCCTCAGCATTCCGGATCCCATCCTCGTCGCCAGTTGTTGTGACGTGGGGTTTGTGATTTCAGCTGTCTTGACATAATATGCTGGAGACAGTTCTGTAGTAACGCTTCTTTATTACAGCAAACAAGACTGAGAACTGAGGAGGGGAGAGCTACATTTATAGGGACAGGGAACTAGCTAGAAAGGATACATTTTGGAGGGAACAATATCAGGCAATCACAGTCCTGCCTTTTGGAGGAAACCAATAAGACAGAGGATCCAAATACAGCAGCTTAAATGAACCAATAGTACCTGTACCCTCTGGAACCAAAAGGCAGTTACTTTACCCTAATGCAAATACAGACAATAATAATACAGATATAAAATCCTTTGACTCAATACACAACACAGTAGTTATGACAGATCCAAATAATTATTAGATGGACAAGTGACTAAACAAGTGAGAAAAATCAAACTATATTTTTATATTAGTTTACATAGATCTGAGGAGCCAGTCAGAGCACGCTGGGCTTCTCTCTCTCTCTCTCTCTCTCTCTCTCTCTCTCTCTCTCTCTCTCAGCATTCTCCCTCCCTCCCCCTCAGTCTTTCCCCTACTGTTGCTTTAAATCGCAGTTGACTTTGTGTCAGCACCCCTACTCCCTCCCTCCACCTTTGTCTTTCTCCTTCTGTTGCATTAAAGCCTTTCGCTGAAACTCATGGAGCACTAAGGGGGCTTTCCCCCCATGTGTTTTGCTCTTTGCCTTCCTCACTGTTTGTGGATGGGGGCTCCTTTCTTTGCATTTGAACTAGTGGCGAGCTTCCCCCCTCCAGGTCACCATACGTGAGCGCAGCAGAAGTCCAATCATGTTATCGCCCCTCACCCCTACGTTAGTACCCTGCGGGAACACCCCCCCTCACACACCCTAGCCCTCCCTCAAGGCACCACGTCCCCCTCACCCCATCACTGGTGCTCTAACCCCCAAGAGCGCAGGGCAGTGTGGGTGGCGGGGAAGGAAGGCAAGCTGGCTTCGGAAGAGGAGAAACTCAGGCTTGCATGGGACTGGTGGCAGCAGCGGCTGCAGCTGCATCCCAGACTGCGGAGAGAGGCTTTTCTTTCTCAGCCTGCAATTGATGAAAATCAGTCCCACGATTGACAAGTCGATCAAGATCAACTTTTTGGACATGCATGAAACAGGGTATCTCTCATTCTTAGCCATACCTGGAGATGTCAGAGTTTGAAGCTGGGACCTTCTGCATGCAAAGCAGATACTCTACCACTGGGCGACATTCCTTCCCCTGCCTAACCAGTGGCAATGGGGAGTGGGGTGGGGTCTTATCTATTAGTAGAACACAGTCCTGAAGATACCCATGAACTTCACATTCCTGAAGCACTAGTTATAATGTAAATTAACTCGCATCCTCTTTTATGATCGCAGGAGACTAATCCGTACAGCTGAAAGAAGAACCTATGCTAGCTTTGGCAACTATGAGCGTTCTATAAAAGTTAGCTCTATAAAAGTTTGCACAATATTGTGGAGCATGAGTGATAAATCTCCATGACCACTGCCTGTAGATAAAAAGCACCACTGAATATCCAATGCCAAGTCCTGCATAGCTTGCAACTTTCAAACTGCTTCTAGCCTTCAGTGGAAGGCTGTTCACCCCAGGATTTGCACCAGCTTCCCAGTGTGCTTTTGATAGGCGCTCATGAAGGCATTTGCATGGATGATATGTTTCCTGAGTGAATCTGAACTTAATCTGGCATGTGAGGAAGTGTGTGTGTGTGTAAGAGAGAGAGAGAGAGTGCACACATGCACACACAATTGCTTCACTGTATGTCCAGCAAGCATCTCAATTCACATTTATCACATAATTGCCAAATCTTTCTTCAGTTTGGGGATGGTAGGGTTATTGATTATTGCATATTACTGCAGCTTTGAATCTGTTTTAATTTTTGTGAATTCGGTTCTATTCTTCATTTTAGTAGTATTTATTTTGTATGTGTTTAACTTTTATCTTTGCAAGCTGCTTTGGATAGGCTCCAGCAAGCATGGCCAGTGGCTAGGGATGAGATGAATTGCAAGGCGGCGTATGGTGAAACCATCAGCTGGTCATTTCACCATGTGCCAAAGCTGCATAGTTCTATTCAGTGCTCTTTCATATATACTGTGTCAGCTTGGTTGCAGGAATGGCCCTCACATTATGTGGTTTTGGCCCATACTGAGGCTTTTGTAGAGGTGGATGAAGGCAACTGTGACTTTCCAATAGGCTATTGATTGCACAATTGTATTATCACAGTTGGCAAATGAAAAAGATAATAGCAATATTGCCAATAAATAATGTATTCCATCCTTAATGTTCCTTCCTTTGCAGCACATTACTCACACTAGACTTGATGCTGTGCCAGTGCAAACTGAGTTATTGCCAACACTATCTCTTATAAATGAAAGTTTCTTTTTTATCAACAAGGCAACACAGAAAGGGAAAACAGAACAATTTAAACAATGTTTAACACCTTTAGAGCTGTTTGGAAGCAGAAATGAAGATGAATGCTGTTTTAGGTAGTTCAATCAGTGCTTATCTTGATGAAGGGAAAACAAGCAGCAGACCAACTGCAGGAGTGAATTAAAATAAAATACATGTTTGGGTGGAAAGAACATGAAATCAGGATTTTGCTTCACATCCTAACTATGCTATATTAAAGAAGAGTGTCACTTATTCAATTCATTCTTCATTTAAAGGCAGATAATCAGGAAGCTGTTGTGTTGATTATATTGGGCATCTATTATATCTTGGCATAACTGAGCAATGTATAATGTAGGCAAAGCTGATTTTAAAACAGTTTACTGATTCTTCTGGATCATCAGTTTTCAAATTTTTGTGACAATGGCCGTGACCCAAAGTTCTGTCTATGTACAGAATTGTTTCCTCTTTCATAGCAGGCAATAGGGCAATTCTGTTTGCAGGAGGACAGTAGGCTTACTGGATCATGGCCAAACTTTCACAACAGCTTTGTAGGTCATTAGGAAGGTGCCACTCACATAAATTAAGGTTAACCTATTTATGCTTCCTGTTGTTTTTAGTTATTCTAAGCAGTAACAGTAACACCGGCAACAAGTAAAACTTATTAGGCAACATGTTAGGAGTTAAGTATCAAAAGTGTATTGGAATGGCCATTCTTCCTTCTCTTCTGCAAGGAAAATCCATTAAAATCAGGCAAGTTTCAGAAGGGAAGATATTGGGCTGGATCCAGATGTAGTCAGTCAGTTGAAGCCGTTTACCGGAGTGTGGTCACTATGCCATTCTGGCAGCTTCTAGGAGCCACCGGTGAGATCTGAGTGCAGAGTGGGAACCAAAGGTGGACAAACTACCCCAGAAGGACTATGATGTGTGTGTCCCCCTCAGGTAGTGCCCCTCCCTTAACACCCTGCATAACTTAGGCTTCATTATAACTTGTCTACTTTGAGTAGAATTTAGTTGGAGACAACCGTCTATGTGTACTTGGAGTATTCATTTAAGCATTCATTCATTCATTTGGCCATTTCCTGCTTCTGTAACCCTGTAACACAATGTTAAACTGAGTCTCCATCAGGAGGAACATAGGAAGCTCTCATACAATATTAGACCACTGAACCATCTAGCTCCATATTGTTAACACTGACTCAAGGGTTAAGGTGTAAGTCTTTCCCAGACCAAGCTGGAAACACCAGGGACTGAACCTGGATGCTTTTGCATACAAAGCTTGTGCTCGGCCACTTAGCTACTACCTACCCCTTGAGAAGGGACGCGGGTGGCGCTCTGGGTTAAACCACAGAGCCTAGGGCTTGCCGATCAGAAGGTCGGCGGTTTGAATCCCTGCAACGGGGTGAGCTCCCGTTGCTCGGTCCCTGCTCCTGCCAACCTAGCAGTTTGAAAGCACATCAAAGTGCAAGTAGATAAATAGGTACCGCTCTGGCGGGAAGGTAAACGGCGTTTCCATGCGCTGCTCTGGTTCGCCAGAAGCGTCTTAGTCATGCTGGCCACATGACCCGGAAGCTGTACGCCGGCTCCCTCGGCCAATAAAGCGAGATGAGCGCCGCAACCCCAGAGTCGGCCACGACTGGACCTAACGGTCAGGGGTCCGTTTACCCTTTTTACCCCTTGAGAAAGGAAAAGTAAATGCTCAGAAGATGCCAGGCTTGCTGGGCTTTCTGAAATAAAATCCAGAAGGTGAAGAAGTTCCAGTTTTGTAAAAACAAGACTGACAAACACAAGGGTAGCTGCTGTTTAATAATAATTACTGAAGGAACACTCACTTTCTTCAATACACATTATGTATCCAAAAGGACTTCCTCCTTCAGCCTCCTTGAATTCTCACCTTTTATGTACTGTCATTTCCTCTTTCAAATAATTCTCAGTTCAATGAAAGAGAGTATTATATTCAGTTCAGAGGTGTCCATCCCTCTGGAACATCTTAGGATCAACATTATATCTAATGTTTTATATTTGTTGTTGCAGTACCTTGTTGCATTGAGTGGGAGACACAATGCAGTCAGCTAACCTTCTGCAATAACATGGAAAGCTCACAAGGTATAATCAGTCTCTTAACACAAATAGAAAGGGGTCAGGGGCTCTGAATATCATTTATTCTTTTTATACAAGAAGGGACACTTAACCTTCCTTATATAACATGTAATGAATAAACTAAACTTTTCCCTCCAAGTTTATACCATGTGATAAAATGTTTGCTTTTTTGAGAGGACAGGGACCAAACGGGCAGTGGGAGGGGAGTTAAGCTTCCCCTCTCCCTTAGTTTAATCTGGCAGTGAAATCAAACACAGCAACATTCTGACTGCCATATCCTCATGATATGTAAGAATTTACAGTGGTACCTCAGGTTACATACGCTTCAGGTTACAGACTCCGCTAGAAATAGTGCTTCAGGTTAAGAACTTTGCTGCAGGATAAGAACAGAAATCGGGCTCCGGCGGCGTGGCGGTAGCCCCATTAGCTACAGTGGTGCTTCAGGTTAAGAACAGTTTCAGGTTAAGAACGGACCTCCAGAACGAATTAAGTACTTAACCCGAGGTACCACTGTAATATGTTTGACTAACAGCTTGTGGAGGGAGGGAGGGAGGGAGGGAGAGGGGGAGAGAGAGAGAGGGAGAGACAGAGAGTTCTTTCTCCTATCTTTTGCAGTAGCTGCCATTGCTTCTGCCCAGGTAAGGAAAGGAAACAGGAAAGTGTTTGGAGAACTGAGAGAGGCTTTGTGCAGTAACTAATCTTCTGAGCTGCTCAGATTAGCTCAGGATTTTCTTGATTTCATCCCAGTTTTCTTTCAGGGAAGGGCTTGGTTAAATCATGAATCAATCATTCAGAGCTCTTGCCCATCTCTACTAACAATGAATACGATGAATTGCCTAAAGTACTACTTCTCCTGCTATCAGTTGTTGGGCCTAGTGTCCACCTCTCATACTTTTAGGAGACCTACTGATGTCATCTTGCTTGAGGGCCATGGGCTTAGCCGGGGGGCAGGGGGGCAGCTGCCCTCCTAAATCAATCAAAATTAATACGAATCTGATGTTCTGCCCCCCTAACAAAAACCTGTCCCCCTAGCAAAAATCCTGGCTACGCCCATGTTGAGGGCCCTTAAAATCTGAAGTTGGCATTGCTAGAAAACTCTGTGGTACTTGTTTAGATTCTCTGATGCTAAATGGGAAATCTGAAAAGCAATGTAAAAAACACCCCCCACCACACAAGGTATAGTATTGTAAGATACCCAGTGGCAGCATTAAGGAATGTGGTGCCTTCCATATGTTTTTGGACTATAACTGCCATCATGCTCAACCAGCATAGCCAATAGTATTTCTACATTTGGTTGCTCCTGCTCTATGAAATTAGATATGAGCTTTAATTTTAATATTGTATGTTCCTTAATAGAATAAACTATTTTTAAAAAAACGTTTATACCATTAAAAACTGGTATAATGTGGATAGGATTCCCCATGCTGCTTAAAGTTAAGCATGCACTGCATTTCCTGTTTCGTGCTACTATTTTTGGGTATTAACATTCTGGCTGTGAATCCTAACCTGCTGCGTTTGTTGTTTCCACACTGCATTCTCCCTGCCAGCCATGTCCAGAACCTTTGCAGAGTTTAGAACCTTGTGGAGTCTGGGTTCTAAATTGTGTGGGGAGTCTATGCATGTGGATCTGTCTTCCTATTTCAGACTTTCTCCCTAATGCATGGACTGTGGGGGAGGCAGGTCAACGTCTCCTTCTTTATCTGATTGCTAATGAGGAAAAAGATGGGAAAGGGCTGATTGCTGCTTAAAATCAAGAATACCTTGCATAGAACATTCTGGCACTCAAGATACTTGAGAAGACTCTTTGCTTCTATTCAAACCTAATGTTTTCTTTTTTAAAAAATCTCTAAACAAGTTACATAGTGACAGATTATAAGACTGTGCTGGAATTCTTTCTAAGTGACACAGAAATTTTATTTTTCTTGTTTCTCAAAGACTCAGATATTTCATTACTATTTATTATTTATAAAGCTCCCCTTGGTAGGTGTGCCTGTTGGTTTACATGCAATCAAAGTGGCAGGTCCCTGCCCTTGGGAGTGCAGTGGCTGAACGGGTTTGAAAGACTGAATGAATTGGATCACTCAAATGATCTAACAACCAGAAGCCCAAAAGTGCTATTTGCAATGTGTGTGTGTGTGTGTGTGTGTGTGTGTGTGTGTGTGTTTAAAATGGAAAGCTTTAATTTAAAGTTGGACTCAGTGAGAACAATAATAGGCAGCTTTATGGGATTTTCAATTATAATTAATGGAATAATAACTAAAGTTATAAACAGGAGCAGAATTGACTGCACTGCAGAACACCTGCTTCATAATTATTTGAGCAACAAAATGTGTTTGAGTCTCCCACCTATTTATAATCCTGGCATGATATTAAATGTCTCATTTTGTTATATTCTTGTTTAAAGAGATATTATCAATATTAAAATATCCTTTTGAAAACATTGCTCAATCTCTGGTGGCCCATACAATACATTTATCCACAAAGAACTGGAGCCTGTGTTATTGAAGTCCCTAGAAGCTTTCCTAGTTCAAATGTTCATAAAGCTGTAGGCTCTACTGCTGCTGTGCATTTAATATTCAAAAAGTCAATAAGAAAAGCTTGGAGCAGTTACATGAGTGACAAAACAACTCCAGAACAGTGGCTGCTGGGCCAATTTTCTGATGAGCCACTGGTGGGCAGTTGGTCGAAGTTACGTTTCAGTGTTCCAGAGTTCACTCGTCAAGTCCCTGATTGCCATTTTGCACATGTTTGTTTGTTTGCCAGTCTACATGTTGCATAATTGATCCCGGAAGCTGTCAACTTGAATTGATCCTCCTAGGCTGATTCTGTTTGCTAAATAGGTTGCATTCAGGATATTACATTATCAACTATTGGTTTTGCCCTGGATAGTTTCTCTTAGGACAGCTCAAGCAAAGTTCTCCTAATAGGGAACAGGAAATGAGGAAACTACCTGCAACGATTAAAAAACTACCACAGGGAAAAATGAACCTCTCCAGTCCCATAAAAATGCATGGATGTGCAACATGGATGCACCGTGCTGATGTCCCCATGCTGTTTCATGTTGCTTTTAACTGAGATAAATGTAATTGAGATTACAGAATGCAGCCTTTTTTCCACCTGGGTTACTCAGAGAATTGTGTCAAAGCTGTAGCTGAAAGGGACAAGACGGCAAGTAAATGGCAGATACACATTCATGCAAGCTCACACACGTAGCAGTGATTGGAACTGAAAGGGTGTGTACGTGTAATTATGTTTGCAGATATTGGTTTTTGTAATGCGTCTATTCCCCCTTCCTCTGCATTACAGAAATGAGAGGAAAAAAATCTGATAACCACTCACTATAAATATAATAACATAATAATTCAGTTATTTAAAGCAAAAAAAGATGCATTCATACCTGTAAACAATTTTTCTTTTTAAAAATAGAAATATAAAATTATAATGAATTTAAGAGCCATGAATAACTTGTAATCAATGCAATGGTTTCCCTTCAAACATTTACACTGTGTTAAATAAAAAAAATCCAAATATGTTATGATAGATTCCCTAGCCTGAGGAACATTTTCAGTGCTATATAAAGGTGACAAATTCATGATTTCAATGTGATGATTCTCTAGTTGCTCTGAAGCATTAAAAAAAAGAAACTTACGTAGGCACAGCATTCATCTACTCCCTATTACACCATAACGGGCACACGTAGACTTGCCATTTGGTGTCTTTTTAACAATGTTATATTTGGTTTGAGTAGTACATTTTCATTTCATTCATCATTTAAAGACAGATAATCAGAAAGTCATTACATCAGCTGACACTGGGCCCTTCGCTCGATTGTATCGTAATTGAGCACTGCAGAGCATGTGCCAGATCTAATGGATAATGAATATATTATGTCAGCAGAATCGCCTCAGTGAGACTCCTGAGGGATAGGAGGAGGGGGTTGTAACAGTGACATAAAGGGTCACAGATGTTGTGCTGATTTACTGATAGAGTGACTGTGTAATTAGGTAATCAATGATGGATACAGGATTGTTTGTGGGCAACTCACTCTATACATATAAAAGCTGCTCAGCTTCTCATATGACATAATGTATAATAATGAGGAAAGACTTGGCTTTGCCATGTCTGATTCCTGCAGAAATTCTTGACTGATACCTAGGACTAGGAATTTTACTAGTATTGTAGTGTTCAATTTCCACACGCTTATTGAAACATTATACATCCATTTGGAAAGATCAGAGTTGCCACATTTTCCTAATAAATGGAATTCATGCTGCTTTGTCACATATTTCAGTATTCTGTAGGCTTGCTTCACATGAAACACCTACAATGAGAAAGGCACTCAAGCCCACATCTGCATGTCAGTAGCATCACACATCAAGCCATTCACATGTAGTGGTTCATTCTATCTAAATGAGGTTTGTCTCCAAACTGCTGCAAAACATTCATTTTGTCAATGTCAGGGCCCTTTCAACTACGTTTGAATGCACAGTTCCTGGAGGGTCTGGCAACTGGATGTCATCATCAGTGGGACTGGCCAAAGGTCATGATCCCACTTTATCACACATTCACTAAACACAGGTTTTTTGTTTGTTCGTTTATTTATGGGACAAGGCTACTTTGCAAAATCCACAGTGACAGTTCCTCAAATCACTAAGTACGTTTTCTGGTGTATGGATCTGGATCTTTTGGGATTGTCCAATACTAGCCCTACACCATATTGGCTGTCATGGTGCAACAGCAGAGAAATTGACTAGTACCACCAACACCCATGTGTAATTAAGCACCAAGCTCTGATGAAACTGACACAGAATGGTGAAAGTGCCAAGGGAAGTCAAGAGGCCAGGGACTCTCAACATTATTAAGGGCCTGAACTGCAATAGCTCTTCTCACCAAATGTGACAGATACGGGCACAGTAGCTGTATTAAAACAAATGTTGACACAAGGGTGGCGTCTATTATTGATTGGCAAATACTCATCTGTTTGCCTCAAAAACCACTGGGGGATTTGTGAGCATTCTTTGAGAATGCTTAGCAAGCATCAAGAGTTTTGCAAGCACTCACCAAATAAACGTTTTGAAAACCCTGACAGCCCTCCCCCTTCAAAGCAAAGACAAGGAGAAACAAAACAAACTCTTTGCTTGACAGTGGAAGGGAATTTGGTGGCAGAAGAAGTGCCATTTCCATTTCTGCATCTGGGTGGCCAGGAAGGCAGACAAGGACGGGGCCTGCCTGGTTATTGAGCTGGGCTCCCTCTTGCTTTCAGTTTCAGATTCCTACGCTTTTCTCAACTCTATGGGAGTCACCATCCAGTGTTAAATCCAAAGCTGTTAAAACTATGTATAGATGCCCAGTGATTCAGTGTGGATAGCTCAAAGAATTAAAAGTCATGGTACACAAAAAGGATTTTCTGATAAAATATAGTTCAAAGAAAAGAAATCCTGATAGTATTCAAATGCTTCCAAACTTCTGGGAAACACTTAAATTATACTTGAAAGTTTGATCACATCAATGGAGCGCACAGTGTTGGGATTCAACTGTCAGAAGATACAGTTTGACAATGAAACAAACAATACAGGTGTAACATCATCTAGGGAAGAAAACACTTGGGCTAATGTACTGGAGAATACAGCATCATCAGAAGCTCTTAAGATTTTATATCACAACTACACACCAAGTGACAAGATCTCAGACCTTTATATAATCCTGTTAATGCCTTTATCCTTGTTTGCTTTTTCTGTGAGCCAAATCACTATCACTACTGGCTTGATTTTAAAATAGCAAAAGAAAAGAAAAGATGTCAATATGTATGCTGTGCACCACACGCAAATAGCAAAGTAAGTTGTTCATGAACAAGAAGTGTGCAGAGATTGATGTGGGTTAAAGATGACCACAACTTTATTAGTTATACAACATACCAGGGTTCAACACGGCTTAAACCTTGGGAAGCTTGTCTACAGGCTGGGGAACACTTAGGTCCATAATGGCATGGGCCCCACCAGCAACTTGGATGTGTGGTAGCTAAATCCAGTCTCCAACTGAGATACACCTGAGGCCATAGTGTGAAACCCCCAAGACCCCAGCTATGGATCCTGCCCAATGGCTCACTGCCGACAAAGAAAGTTGGGGGGGAGGAGAAAAACCCTCAGTTGCAACTATATATATATAGCTGCTGTTATTCATAAGTGAAAACCTTACTGCACCAAACCCCAGTTGTACCTGTTGCTTGCCTTTATACAGCAAAGTCATCTATTAATACAAGCAGTGTGGGTGGGGGAAGGCAGTGACAACAATGACAAAGCCATGGCCTGGATTTATAATCCTGGAATGGACAGGAGAAAGCAAGCTCTTTCTCCAGTTTGCCCATTAGATCTTGCTCCCAAGAGCCAATCAATGTTGCTGACCGATTTGCAGTAAAGGGCGGGTCTAGTCTATGGTGTGGTTGGCCAAGAGTGATGTCAGCATGCCAGCGGTCCTCACTCAGGCATTGGGCTGGCTCCCCCTGACATGTTGCAGGAGGCACAAAGTGGGATTCCCACATAGAGCTGAGATCTGTAACTTGAAAAAAACTCTTTGTGTCTCTCCTTGAACAATGATTACTAGCTTCCATTAAACAAATTAAAGTGCTTGATCTTGTATGATGTGAAACATACATGATCTAACTTATTATCTTAGGAAATCAACTGGATTCAAATGAGACTGTTGTAAAAGTGGTTTGCATAATTCAGGTCCTAAATAACACAGAGACCTTCCATGAGTATAGCAGGACCCTATGAGACAGACATTCCCTCTCCAGTAAGTGGAGGGCATTGGGTCTAATTCTGATCAGACAGAGAGGGTGGAGTTAGCTAGCATATCCTCACTCTCTTTGCTCTAATCATACAAGGAGAAAGAACGCCTGCATAGGGCTAAATAAAATTCACTAAAACTAATTCTGGAATTGGAACATGCAGAGTTTGCCTCAGTTTACAGCTCCTTCGAGGGACTTATAAGACCTGTGCATGAACAGTTGAGAAAATTAGGAAGAAATGTTTTGTTCTACTCCTGATTTATAGTAAACACTACCCCTAACCTGAAAGGCATTGTTGATGTGAACCCTCTGTGGCATTGCCAAGGGACAACAATCACCATCACCATCCTCATCATCAGGTTTCAAGAGAATTATCCGAGTGTGGATAATGCAGGAGCAGTGGCCCGCCTTCATATCCATTTCCTTCTGAGGAATTACTCATGTTCTCACTACGAATCTTTGTTCCACTGCTGTTTTAATTGCTTTGCACATTCAGTAGTTACTACTTAATGTCCTGAATTAAATTCTAACGTTACCACATGCTGCTTTGTCATCCTGAGCCTTTTTGACTACTGTGTCACATTATTTTTGCCGTTATTGACACTGTGCTGCCAAGTCTCAGGCATGCTGACTGTTATAATGGCACTCTGATCCTGTGTTACCGCTTTCTGCTGTTTACCCCTTCAGTACTGTAAAGAGAGCTGTCTGGAACAGAAATAGAGACCAAATGCCATATTTAGTATAAGTTATGTTTGGAAGATTCATTTCATCAAGAGTCTTCTGCCTTCACTATTTTGAGTGTTGACAAATGAAACAGCTAACTTTCTTTCCTGATCATGTCTAGATTGTATAGAAGCATTCAAAAAGATAACCTTACAAAAATTAAGCAGGATGTGGGGATGGGACTGTGTACATTTCCCTTAAAGCTCAAGTATTTATTTTAAGCAAATCTGTACCTTAGGATAGTGCTGAATCTTGCTCCCAATGTTAGCTTTGTCCTTTCTATCCACCTCAGTTGTACAATACGGCGACTATGTGACTGATAGGGGTGGTTTTAATGGAATTTTTCATTGCTAAAGGAAGTAATGATATAGCAACTTCACAGCACAATGTTGTATTCGAGAGATGAACTGTCATTTCATTCATGTCACTCAAACAACAAATTCCCCCTTTCTCCTTTCAGTAAAGCAAAACATTTGGTATCCTCTTCATTTCAGAGCTATAACGTTTCCAAGAGGGCCTTCAACAACATTATTGCATGCCACAAATCAATCTTGGGAGTTCAAATGATGAAATGCAAAGTGTCAAATATATACTTTTGCCTGTCAAAATGATATTCTTCAGCTGTATGTGTAATGTAAGAGAAAGAGTGTGTATGTGTCTTCCACTGCCACTTTTTGTGAAAAGTATTTAGCACTTCCTTCCCCCTGCCGCCCCCACTAAAAAAAAGGACAAAACAAAGACAACAAGTCACTGAAATGCTAATTTAGCAAGAAAGTCAATGATGCTAATTTAGTAAGAAACTTTTGTTTTTAGTATATATAGTATACATTATTTTCATGTAAAACCCTTCTGAATATTTTAACAGTTGATTTTTGATCCAATTCTTCAAGACAACTCTGATAACTGAAATCTTAATAAAACTTTGCTTCTGCACCAGAATATCTCTACCTAGCACTTCAAAGTACTGTGATGATAACAGGTTATTTTTCTGATTTCTTCTGTAAGATACAGATGGTGGACATCGGAAGCTGCCTTATACCAAGTCAGATAACTGTCCTTCTGCCTCAGTATTGTCTGTTCTAACAGGCAGTGATTCCCTGGAGTTTTAGACAGCCCTACCTGGAGATGCTGGTGTCTGGGCTCTTCTGTGTACAAAGCATATGCTCTGCAACTGAGTGATAGTGCTTCCCCTGGTGAAGGGTTTACATTAAATCAATTATATTTCCAATAACTTTGTTTTTCCTCAGTGCAGCAGCCAGGACAAGACATTCAGCTAGTACTGAATGCGTATAACCTGACAATGTTTTCATAGTACACCCAGCAGGACAGTGACCATTCATGCTGCTTTCTTGTTTATGTTTCAAGATAAAAGGAAGACAGTTCCCAATAATTACACCAGCAAATGTAAAAGTTGTTGTGCTAAGTATATCTGCTTGGGGAGTTCCATTGGAATCAATGGGGCTTGTTTCCATTTTAAAAGTTTTAGGCTCACTGCCCAAGAAATCAATCTCTCACAATTCCTAGTCACCCAGAAACCTATTGGCAAGACCAGTCAATAGTTTACCTTTTATAGATGTGAGTGACAATTCTAGATTACATTTTTTCCTCATAGCCAAGTTTAAAAGTTTGACACTTTTTTGCTATTCAGCTATTAATTAAATCAGAAGACCGAAAGAAAATTTACAGGAAAATGTCCATATAGATTCCATTATTATTCAGAGGCGGGAATGTGAGCACATAAATTGAACTGTTCATTCCCACATTCTCTTGGTGAATAGTATGCAAGCTGGTTTTGTTGTGTATTTCATACTTCGTTTGGGTTTTACATAGCCTTTTAAAATCATTTCACAGGTGTCTGCTGAAGCTCATTAGACTATTTGGAACTCCTTCATGCTCTCTAAAAGGCAATTAAAATGTGTCTGCAAATTGCCTCATGTGGTCTAAAGCACAGCTGCCTCTTGTCCCCCTATTATTGTGCTCTGTGTCCAAATAGACCAGAGAAGCAGCTTTCATATCTGCAGCTTATAAAGGCAGACATGGCTTCACAGGTGATTGAAATACTTGCCATTCTTTGATTTACTCTACACTTACCTTTGTTGCAATAATGAAAAGCAGAGCTGAGAAAGAGTTAAGAGGCACAACTAGTAAATTAAGCAGCTGTTGCAACTGATCTCAAACAGCGTGGACTTAAGTAATTCAAAGGGGCTAACGGCTGAATCTTTAAGAAACCCATACTTTTGCAGACACAGGAGGTAGTTAGAAGTGAGTCTAAAATGATGAGCTTTACTTGCTTGGAAACTCTGTGATTGCTTCAGTTGGAGGAGGGTGGGTGCGAGAAAACCCATTTTACTTTTCAATGCTGCATTTGCTTAAACTGAAATCTCAGCTGGAGGGATTCAAAAAGTTTGAAAGCTAGATAATGTTTTTGCTTTATTTTAAAGTAATTTGGGAAATATTAAACGAATGGTGCTCTTCTGTAACAAACTATTGCAGTAATTATTGAGGAGCTTTAATTAGACAAAAGGCATGGAACTTGGAACTTGGAGGATGTTGTTGTGTATCACTGTTTAGCAGTGGAGGGGCTGTTGCACATGTTTCTAGATCTAAGCATGCAGGTGTCTTCACGTGTGGAGGCTGCATGGGTAGCCTGCAATAAGCTCAGCTGACCACAGCTTGTTCTTTCACTTCCCCAAAAGAATCAAAAATATATAGGTTTTTTGCCCTATTGTAAATGTAGATAAGAATGCAGAGTGTTCTGATGACTGGTGGACCATAGTCAAAGACAGATCTATTTTGATGGGTTTACACACATCCAGAATGATTCCTTTATTTGTGTAATAATGTGTGTCAGGTAGCTGAAGCATAATACTAAACTGTTAATGATAAACTCAGAATACGCCCCCCCCCCATATCAGACTCGTATCATTAAAATGTCATGGTTATGAATGAGAATCGGAGGTAAGGTTTCTATTCCTCAACTATGGTGTGTAGTGTAGGTGAAAGGAACAGACAGAGTTCATTTATTCTTGTGACGGATAAAGCTATCAACACCATGCTGGCTGTATACTATATTCAAGATCAGAGGAATCATGCCTCTGAATACTAGCCACTGAAGAACAACAGCAGGAGAGTACTATTACCCTCATATCCTGCTTGTGGGCTTCCCAGAGGCATCTAAGCAGCCACTGTGGAAACAGGATACTGGACTAGATTGGCCTTTGGTCTGATTCAGCAGGGCTCTTTTCATTCTTCCACTCCTTTGTACACACACTCAAATCTTTTTACCATGAGAATGTCAAGCTCACAGAAGAAGGAGAGCAGCAGGGCTGTATTTTCTGTAGCCTTCTCCATATAGTATCACAGCAGTGCCTATGGCCCCTCCCAATATTATAGTATTGATTATTGGCCAACAAGACTAGTCCTGTCCTTACAGTCACCATACAACGGGGAAGTGGCTCCTGCTAAGGATGAGTGAATTTGTCAATTTTAGTTTCTCCAAGTTTCTCATTTTTTTTTCTAGTCTTAAGTTCAGTTACCCACATTTCCACATCAGTTTGCATTTTTTTAAAAAAATCCTAATGAAAAACTCCCAGCGTTTTAGGAGGAATTTCTCCCAACATTCACATTTTTCGATGCAATTTTGCCCAAAACAGTATACACATTTTACAAGGCACAATACCCTAATATAATGCATTGTTCTGTTATTTTACCTTTCTGTGCACACTTTACCCCAGTATACACTTTTTTCTATACTTTACATGGCTAGAGAAATGCATTGCAAGATTCAGAGCAATGCAAACTTCAATGGATGATTGTGTTTTGCTTTGCATATTGTTTTGCAAAGTGTAAATACAGAATTTAAAACTGAATTTCCCCCCATTCCTAGCTCTTACACAGATGCAGTAATGTATGAAAGGCATCCTCCTGAATCTTCCAAGTGTCACTAGATCCATTTCTCCAAGATTTGAACTTTCTAGGTAGTCCAGTAAAATGATGAGATAAAGTATTTGTTGCAAAGCTTCAAACTGAAATAGAGCTATCCCACTACAGAATTTAATATGGCCATCACTTCCAGCTGACAACATCTATTTCCTGTATTATTATTTAAATTTCTAAACCGCCCTTCCTCTGAAGATCACAGAGTCATTTACAGCAGAAACCTGTAGTAATAGTATTTCAATCATATGTAGCTTTCCAATCTCTCTCAGCACTTATAACAGAATATCTTAGACACGTGGTTTACTACATTACAGGTGATCTCAACATTAAACAAATCACTTTTTCTAATACCTCCTACCCACAGGGTACTATGCTTATTGTAGAAAAACCTGCAATTGATTACAAGACTGTGAACTTAAAACACACACAAAGGGGGTGGGGGTAAAATCCTGTGTAGCAATGACCGCTCCCCGCTTAAAACGGGGGGCGCCCTTTGCGTGGACGCGTGCAGCCCCTAGATCTGGAGCGGCTCCAACAGCATAGGCTTGGCTTTGCCTTCCCTCAGGTGGGATACCTGGAGGTCTCCGCCTACCTCAGTCAGTTGTCCTATCCCACCTGGGGGAAGCGTTGCCAAGGAGACCAAGCCAGGTAGGGGAGGGATTACCTGCCCACACAATAGAGGGAGGATCTTACCTGGGAATCCTCACTTGGCTCCAGAGCTTCTCCCACCCTACCCACCCTCAGTTAATGTCTTATTTTGCAGGTTAACTTTTCTTCACAGGTTTTGCAGGTTAACTTTTCTTCACAGGTATGCGGGCGCTGCTACGTTAAGGTCGCTGTTAAAGGGCCGGAAAGGAATTTCCCTGCATTGGCAGGTTTCGCCTTTCCCGTAGCAAAACGTCACAACTTTGGCGGTATCAGGCCTTGGGCGGAATCCTTTTGTCCACCTTCCTCTTTGCGGCGGCGATACCAGGGTTCCCCGTTAAAGGGGTTTTCTGAAGGGAGGCTTTGACCGTACGCCGAAAGGTCGTCATTGCTCTCCCCTGCGGCGGCGGCGTTACGGGGGCGGCTATCTCTGCTTGAACATATGTTCTCCAGAGCCGGCCCATCCCCCACACAAACACTGGATAACCCTGATGCTCCCTAGGTCCCCGGCTGGGGACTGGGGAGGGAGAACGCCCAATGCCTGAGCCAAGGTCTACCCACATTTGAAATTTAATAAAGTTGTGGCCAATTTAATCCCATAGCACGTTGTCTTGAGTCGTTATTCCACATGACGGGGGGACCGCGCGGGATCTGGGGACTCCGCCTGTCCACGCAAATAAAGTTGGTAACAATGACAAACATAACCAACTGAATGATGCTACAGATTTCTACATCAAAATTCAGAGCTTGAAAGGGATATGTAATGATTTCTATCTGTCTAATTGGGTGGGAGATGAAGGAGGGCAAGCCTGGAATACCATCAGAGCCCAAAACTTTTTCAGGTCTTTTGAAGAGCCTTGTTTAGTTCCATGTTTAAGTAGGAATCCTGGGACTCAGTTCACCAGGCTTCCCCTTTTCCATGCATACTCTCTTTATTCCAATGTTTCCTTCTCCCACCTAGTTCCCCATTGCCAGCATTTCAGTTCTGTCTTCTGATGCCCAATGCCAGGAAGGCTCTGTTCCATGTAGGCTTTGCACCTGCAAATATGTCTCTTGTGCTGCCCATGCTGTAGCAAAGGTATTTCCCCTACTTTGACATGCTATTCTCCTTGACCCAGCCAGCTTTTCCCCTCTATATGCTGCTGAGGAAGATGGAAGTGTCTCATGTCATCAGCCATTGCTATTCAACACAGCTTCCAGCCTGGTCATGTTTACATGCAGTTGTGCCAGACTTGATCCAGTGCGGGGATTGGTGCTAGCTGCCGCAAATCCAACACAGGGTGGTTTGATTATTTGAGGCAGTGGCATTTTGTGAAGATGTTATGCATGCTTAGCAGTCTTAGCACAGAAGAAGAGTACTCAAAGTTGAATGCAGATTGAAGCTCAGTTGATTAGTGGGGGCAATAATATAGGCCAAAGCACGAGGACTTCTGCTGCAATCATCAGTAAATATGAACATTCACAGTAATGACCAATTGTTACTGAAGATCTTTTTTTAGTATGAATTTCTTAGGTCTCACAGAAATCTGAATTAATTTTCCTGTGCTCTCATTCAATAGCTGTGATTTTACACAACCTCATGGTTTATAATGAAGTTGTGCCTATGTACTACGCCCTCCTCTACTTCAAATCATAGAATTGCAGAGTTGGAAGGGACCCTGAGGATCATGTAGTCCAATGCAGGAATATGCAGCTCTTCCATATGGGGATTGAACCTGCAACCTGCAACCCTGACATCATTAGCACCACTCTAACCAACTGAGCTATGCCATTGGCATGGAGAGCCTGCCCTACATTAAGCCAGAGTTTCCCATTCACCAGAGAATTCTGGCTTAATGTTGATTAAGATCCTCCTAATTTATTAATTGATATTAAGCCCAAATTCTCCAGGTAGAATGCAATGGGGAAATCTATCTTAATAGAAGCCAGGATCTATGTGCTGAAGTCAGACCATGAGGGAAAGGAGCAGCATGTGGCCACAGAGTTTTCCCATAGCCTCATAAACTGCAGTTATGAAATCATGTCCAAATTTGGCCAATATGTTGAGTCACAATATACAGGAACCACATTGCTTTCTTTTATAGAAATAGCACTCCTTCTCCAGTAATGTCAGATAAGCCACACACATATCCTTCCAATAATCTCGCAATGCTTAAACTTAGAAATAGTACTTCTCAAACACTTCACTTTCTTTGCAACTAGCAGATGTGCTCAAGGAGAGAAAGTGAGAGGATCTGCCCTTTACAGAAACAGAAACAAAAATGTAATGAGCCACCAAATAGCGACACATACAGGGAGGTAAATTCTTGTATGATGGAGAATTTTCTGCACAATGGCTGCCTAATTGTATAGGGAATGTTTGACAAATAAATTTATTAGCTGAGTAGATATGTACTCTATAATCAGCATTATATATGTTTAAAAAACAGTTCATATTTTTTCTTTATGTCAACTACATCCAGCCCTTTGCATTTTTAAACTGTCACTTTTTGTTTTAAAATTCTTTTTAAGGATCTGAACAATGTATTTGGAAGAGAGCGGATTATGTGTTCTTTTCCAAGACTCATAAAACATTAAACTGGTCTTCTTAACAATTAATATATGTGAAATATACCTATACTTACATGTTCTTCCTGACACCACCACTAATACTGCTTCATTTCTGCTATGATTTTTCTTCTTTATTCCAAAATGGAATATAAAATTGAATAATCACCACCAGAGGAATTTGTGGAATATGGGTATTGTGAGTAACAGGATCAAGACTATATATAAATCCCTAGCTCTAGAAATTGTAATGACCTAGGAGCAGGATCCAGGCCTGTGGCAACTGCAGCTCCAAGGAAGAGATAAATGCCACTTGCTAGTGAATCCTATGTGGCTGCACAAACACTAGAGCTTTTCCTGAGTCCCAAAAAGATGCTTCTGCCACCAGACTTGAATGGTTGATCTACAGACTCCTTAGGAGATCAAGAGAACCCCGAGGAGAGAACTTCACAGGTAGAAACCCCTTTACCCTGAAGGAACCAATGGTTACAGCAGAAGGCACTGACCCTTTAAGTGGCCAAGGGTCAGCACTCAGGGGTTGAGGCCTTCAGTCAATAACAACCTAGGTAAAGGTAAAGGTCTGTTAGGTCCAGTTGCAGACGACTCTGGGGTTGCGGCGCTCATCTCGCTCTATAAACTGAGGGAGCTGGCATTTGTCCGCAGACATCTTCCGGGTCATGTGGCCAGCATGACAAAGCTGCTTCTGGCGAACCAGAGGAGTGCATGGAAATGTCATTTACCTTCCCGCTGGAGCAGTACCTATTTATCTACTTGCACTTTGATGTGCTTTTGAACTGCCAGGTGGGCAGGAGCTGGGACCAAACAACGGGAGCTCACTGCTGACCTTATGATCGGCAAGCCCTGGATGTGCCCTTGACTGAACCCACACCTTCATGGTACCTTTGCCTCTGGAACCAAGAAATTCTGGCCCCCTTTTGCTTGTGCATCCCTGTAGATTGCAACATAAATGTTTACTGTCTCTTCAGTGAATTTTCATGCACTGTTGGAAAAACGGCATTTGGCACAATTAATCATACACCCATTATTTCCCCATCTAGAAATTCATCAGATCTATACCTGCCTAAATGTATATCATACAACATTGAGTTGACGTGCTGCCTGTACTTTTGGCTCAAAACAGATGTTAATTGTGATCAGCTCCAGATAAATGAGGCATCAAGACTCAAAATGGAAATTCCAGAATTAATATTAGATAGCTTTGGTTAATGTTATGATGAGAGGAAAGCAAAATAATGTTTTTTGAACAACAACAACAACAAAAATCAAGAACAGGCAACCAAGCAGGATAGGTTCATGTCATTAAAAGGCGTTTGTCTTGATCCTTCTCCCACCATTACAATTTCCCACTGTCTCAATATGCAAGCACTCCTGGAAACTGTGAAATGATGATGTACGGTATACTTTGTGATTCTGTGAAGAAAGGTGGAGGCAACAGGGCATCTACTTTCAGCAGCTCTCCACAGTGCAGCATGGTTCAGGAATGCATTAATTCGGATCCAAAGCAAGTGGTTTTGCGAATACAAGGAGGGACTATCCCAAGCTACAAAGTGACTTTGTGCTCTCAGTTCCTAGAGTTCTCATCTCTCCATGCCACCGTGCATTTTGGATTCATTCACTCTGTGCCTTTGAAGATAATGAACAAAGCATAAGCCAGTTGTGTGTATGTGGATATACTGCTACAAATCCTCCTCTCTACCTTAGGAGGGCTGATTCCTGTGATTTTTTGAAAAATCTATTTTTAAACTAATAGATATAATCAGTTTTCTTCTCCAGTTTTGCCACAAGTAGTAATCCTAGATTGAACATAATATTCATTATTGTATTTCTTAATAGTTGGTTAGTTAGTTAGTTATGGATTTCAGTGCTGCCCGTTGCCACCAGGTGGTTTACAAATTAAAAATGACGCAAATGCATAATCTAAAACAATGAAGACAGTAAACTATATAATAACAGTTGAGGGTTGCATCCAGTGAAACCATCAGTTAGCGAAAGGAGTTCCATGTGTGCATCAGGACTTCCTCTCTCTCTCCTCTTTCCATACCTTCCAAATCTGCTCTAGAGAGTTGGAGAAACCCCAGAACACATGGGGGCGGGGGCACAGGCCAAGGAGGGGCACATAGCGTCCTGTTGCACAATCAGAAGCCCTTGTGCTAATGGAATTAATTCAATGGCTATAACTAAGAGTTATTATTTAGTTTGTTGTCTTCATTGTATTATATTGTGTATTTATTGTAAACAACCCAATATCAGCAAATCCACAGCAATTCTAGCCATTGCATAATTTCCCAAAAGCTATGCATCTTATCAAACTTGCTCAGTGGCGTAGCGTGGGGGGTGCAGGGGGGCCGGCCGCACCGGGCGCAACATCTGGGGTTAGGGCAAATCCACGGGTTAGGGGGCGCGAATCCACGGGTTAGGGGGCGCAAATTACTTGCCTTGCCCCGGGTGCTTACAACCCACGCTACGCCACTGAACTTGCTCTCTACTAAAAGCCTGGCAGAAGTGATGCATCTTTACCTATCTCCTAAATGAGAGCTCCTAAAAGACCCACCCCTGTGAGGGCATTCCAGAGCTTCCCTTGCCCTTCTTTTCTTGCTGTGTTCTTCATCTCACCCTTCTTCCTCATCTTGGCCTCTCCTATGCAAAACTTATCTTTCATCCACAGCATTTTTGCTCTTCACTGCTCAGTATCCCTATGCAGACTCAGTTTAAATAGGAAAATGCCTTTAGGCCTATTAAAATACAATTGCCTCTCTTCTAATTCCATACCCTCCAACATTTCTTTGATGAATAATAGAGACGTCTCATTCCATAATTATAATTTTGCTATTTATACCCCACACAACTCATTGGGTTGCCCCAGCACTTTGGGCAGCTTGCAACATATATAAAGAACATAATAAAACATTTAAAAAGCACCTTCCCTATACAGGATTGCCTTCAGATGGCTCAGGGGTCGGATAACTCCATACCCTCCAACATTTCTCCAATGAAAATAGGGACATCCTAAGGAAAAGTGGGACATTCCAGGATCAAATAAAAAACCAGGATGGCATCTCTAAATCAAGGACATTCCCTGGAAAATAGGGACACTTGGAGAGTCTATCATTCAAGGCCAACCTAATGCTACTATTATTGCTGAAATACCAGTGTGAAACTGATGTTTTAGACATTGAATACATAAACATGGAAGTAAAATATGCATTTCGGTGCGGCTTTAAACACAGATTTACATGTAGTTAGGAAATCTGGCCTGATCACGTCCCTGACATGCTTGTGTCCAGGTGCTTTATTTGCATACTATGCACATTTGCTGCAGAAAGTGCTCAAGTATTTATTTATTTTTGGTAGTCATAATGTCTTGTCTTCCCCTCAAACTCTTACTGAAGCTGTTCAGTAACATTTCCCCCCCTATTTATGTTCTCCTATGCTGTATACCTGAGTCTTGAGCAAACGTGTATTTTGGTGGTGTATGAATTATGTATGCTGTACAGTGGTACCTCGTGTTATGGACAGGATCTGTTCTGGAGGCCCGTCCGTAACATGAAAAGCCTGCAACTTGAAGTGCCACGTCTGCGCGGGTGCGCAGTGTGATTTGGTGCTCCTGCACAGAAGTACCCATTCTGGTACTTCTAGGTTGCCGTGGGACGCAAGACGAAAACACGCAACCTGAAGCGGACACAACATGAGGTATGAGTGTATTGTGTTTTAATGTTTGGTTGGGAGCCACTCAGAGTGGCTGGGGAAACCCAGCCAGATGGGTGGGATATAAACAATATTATATATTATTATTATTATTATTATTATAAATCATGCAACCATTTTCACCATTTTCATGCCTGTCAATGCCATTGTTTGTCTTGGCTAATGCTGCTTCAGTGACACTTCCTTTCCTCTGGCTGCTTTTGCTGCTTCTGTTCCTTCACAATTAGTCTCAAGGTGAATTCCACCCAGTAAGGGATCATATGATGCTACAACACAGATGTCATCACTAATGGCATGAATGTAACTGAGAGTGTGCACTCTGTAAAAGACTGGCTAAATTCTTTAGAAGGGACCTTGAAAAATCACCAAAGAGTGGATTTCATGACAAACAGTGCCTAGTTTCAGCATAGCTCTACTTAACCTTAGTGTGTCAAAAGTAAAGTCTGTGCTGAATTTGGTTTCTGGTGGTGTATTGCTTGAGCCATTTGTAAGTCAGCATGAGGTAGGATTTTCCTGCTGTTGCAACTGCCACATCAATCAGCCCTCACTTGTTCAATTTAATTCTGTGAAACACAGAGAAATTTAAAAATCTTTTGCTCTTCAATTTATAGTCCTATATTGAGTGGGACCAATATGTATGATATTAAAATAAGAGCTGAATACCCAGAACAACCAGATATAGTTCTGCTCCCCTACAGTACAGTCTGTTCTGCTCCAGCTGTCTGCATCAGTAACTATGGGGGAAGGAAGCAGACTTGAATTCTCTGCAAGCATTGTATGCATGGAAATCTGCATGCCTGTAGGAGTAATGATGCCAAAAGGGATGGAGTGATCAGCCAATTTCTAGACCATCCCCCTTTTACATGTGCTCACTCATAAACCTTTTCCCTGAAAGGAACTCAGCCCCCTCACAAAAATGTGTGAAAATTCATATATAAATATGCATTTTTGAATGTACTTTCTCTTAAAAAAACACATTTCTAAATATATCTCTGTTATCTCAAATTATACATTTTAAAATACATGGCAACATGATGTCTGAGTTGAGAACTGTGTTGCAACATGCAGAGAAGTGTGAACTCCAATGGTTAGCTATGTTCCAATCTGTGCATTAGTCTGGGTGGTAGGGTTGGGTGTGGACTGTGTCAATTTGTATCATAAAGATTGCAAAGACTGAATTTCTCAATCATCCCTAGGTGTTAACATAATTCCCATACCATATTTTTTATTGTGAGCAGGTTAAAGCCATTCCCGGCGTGTGACACATGCTGAAAGCTTCTAGGAAAGCCAGTAAGATGGGTGGGGTACAAATAATAAAATTATTAATTATTATTAGGAGCCAGCCTCTGCATGTAGGGTGGGAAACAAAGGTGGACAAACTGTCCTAGAAGAAGCATGATGTGCCCCCCACTAGAGGTACACTACAGTACGTTTCCAAGCATAATTCAATTCAAAGTGTTGGTGCTGACCTTTAAAGCCCTAAACGGCCTCGGTCCAGTATATCTGAAGGAGCGTCTCCACCCCCATCATTCAGCCCGGACACTGAGATCCAGCACCGAGGGCCTTCTGGTGGTTCCCTCACTGCGAGAAGCCAAGTTACAGGGAACCAGGCAGAGGGCCTTCTCGGTAGTGGCATCCGCCCTGTGGAACGCCCTCCCACCAGATGTCAAAGAGAACAACAACTACCAGACTTTTAGAAGACATCTGAAGGCAGCCCTGTTTAGGGAAGCTTTTAATGTTTGATTCATTATTGTATTTTAATATTTTGTGGGAAGCCGCCCAGAGTGGCTGGGGAAGCCTAGCCAGATGGGAGGGGTATAAATAATATTATATTATGTTATGTTATGTTATGTTATGTTATGTTATGTTATGTTATGTTATGTTATGTTATGTTATGTTGTTATGTTATGTTGTTATGTTATATTATATTATTCTTACTACCCTCTCCTAACACTCCATACACTCTGCAAGTGGTATATTGGTTGGCTTAATATATATCTCAAGGAGTGAAGAACATTGTGGTATCAGAGCAAGAGATGGCAAGAGTTTGAAGCAGCATTTTTGAAGTGAAAATGGGGAAGGTGATCAAGACCAGAACCAGTAAACCACCTTGGGGACATAGGCAGACACTAGTAAGGAACATGTCAGATATGTATGTAAAAGTAAGAGGAATAGTAGGCAGGCAATGCAGAGAATGACCTTCTACCCACCCCATCGAACATTAAATCAGAGAGTCGCATTGCATTTGCCCTCTGATGTCATCTGACATCCCAAGAACATGGGATTTCCCAAAGAATCCTGAGAACTGCGGTTTGATCAAGATGCTAGGAACTGTATCCCTGTGAGGGGAAACTACAGTTCCCAAGATTCTTTAGGTGAAATCATGGCATTTAAATGTATGGTATGAATCTGTCCAGGCACCAAGAATTAGTAGTTTCTGATCCACAGGGCTACAGGACAAGAAGCTGAATTTTGTAGTGTTTCAGTTTCCCTCTGAGAATAAAATTCCTGGTACAAGTGTCATTATAGTAACTAGAGATGTAGAAAGTATGGTTTTAAAAACTAGTGTCAGTTTAAATTAATCAATGATCTCTTTCATTCTTTGATTAAGAATGTTGCAGAATATATAGCAATGTATTATATAAACCATATAATAAATACAATGTACACTGCTAGTATAGTATTTCATTATGCATATTCTTTACTATTGATTCATTCAGGTGATTTATGCTGTTCTACACCTCTTTTACACATGCCCAGAGGAAGATATTTGATGAAACATGTTGTGCTTTCAGGAATAAATCTTATTTCAAACTATTCTGAGACTTTCTTATTTCTCTTTGTATTTTTTTACCTTCTAGTGCTGCCCCTTGTTTTCTTCTTTTTCTTCGTTTTGCCTTCAATGTTAAATCCCCACACTGCTTTTTCCTCCGTGAGTAATAGCTGGTCCAAGGTCATTCTGTATCAGAATAAAGTAAATTAGGCAGAAGGGTGCCAAGATTTGGAAGGCAGGCCCGGTACAGCCATAAGGAGATTCAAAACAGCGATGCAATCTTGTGTTGCTCGTATTTTTATCGCTTCATCTTGCATTTTTCAGGCTGTGTCCTATTCTTCCCATGCATTTCCCCCATTATTATCTCTTTGTATAAGCCCCTCCTAAATTGCTCTCTTTATGGCTTGATATGACATTTGAGTATTTCCAATATGTATTTCCTTTGCTTTGATTAAAATAGATTAATTCATTCTGTACACTAAAATTTCTAGAATCACTGGATGGAATTTGATTCAATTGAATTGAATGGCGTGTATGGGGGGAGGGGTAGTACCTCTGGTGGGGGACACATTGCGCTAGTTCTGGGGTAGTTTGCCCACTTTTGGTCCCCACCCTGCAACCACCTCTCACCTGTGGGTCCTTGAAGCTGTCAGCATGCACAGCGGCCACACCCAGGGAAATGGCTTTGATTGTCCAGCTAAACCACCTACTTTTCCTCTGCCCCCATCCGCTACTGGAGTGTGGCCCTCAGAGGGTTGCCCAAAGGTAATGTGGCTCCTGGAAAAGCTTCTACGTGCCTGGTGTAGAAGATACTGCTTGCAACCAGCTGAGTGTGTGTGCAAGGGCAGAAATGGGACATTGGGTTGAATAAAAAGTATATACTCATTTGGGCACAATGAAGACCAATATATTCTAATATATGATGCTCATGCTGCTTGCACATGCATAGGTGGGAAGTATTCGAATTTATGAGAATCTTTCACACCCTGCCCTTTGATGTAAGTGAATTACACCAAGAACACATTGTTTTATTATAGTTCTTTAGAAACAAAGAACATCCTCAAATGTACTAAGCAAATAGCTGGGTCTGTGGAAACTAGTCACAGCCTTGTTTTTTGTAAGTACAGTGTATGTACGAATCACAGTAGACAGCACTCTGCCAAAAGCAAGGCCAGCACATGCACACCAACACACCCTGCCATGACCCTTTCCTTCCAGACTCAATTCTGATTGATAGACTAAAGATAACACCAAACGTGAGAGCAGAAAAAGTGTGCTCAGTCCTGTCATGGAAAAGAGCATGACAATTCTATTAAGAGCTGCAAAATGTGACTTAAGATGCTCTTACTTACAAAGGCACAGAAAGCAAGCAGAAATTTTCATGCCCTAAGAGGTCCTGCATGACTGAATTGCAATAACATAGTTCTATGTACATTGGTCTGCAGCTGTGAATGAGCTTGAGGATTAAAAGACCTGATCTGACTTCACCCTCCTTCAGCAATCATTTTTAAAAATTCAATTACGTTACACAATATATTCAAAGCTAAAGAGAAATATCTGCCTGTTTTACAACATATGAAGATCCCTTCCATCCAAAAACTTACATTTCAGTCAATTAGCTACACTATAGCTACAGATTTTTCATTATGCACAGGAGAGGATTTTTATAAGCTTAACTTTTAGAGGAAAAAAACCCCTCAAAACCCATCTACTCTGTGATTTAAAACTACTTTTGTAGACCATATATTATCAAATAATTTTAAAACATGGACTGTACAAGATTTTGCTGTTAATATTATCTCCATTATATTTGAGTCAATTTTGCTGTCAAATTATTATAAGGAATTCATTTTCACATTCACTTGTAGTGTAATTATCTTCTTCCATCAACACTTGTAGTGTAATCATCTTCACCTATCTTATGTCCTCTACTGAACACTCAGGGATGAGTTCAACTTCTTAGTTCTCAAGAGAAGGTATGGCAGATAAGCAACCACATCTTATGGCCCTTCCACTGAAATACAGATAGTGATCTTGTACCTCAGCAGCTGAAGCAACAACCGTGTCAGTCATGGATCAACAGGTGCTGGGAACTGGTGCTGCTGCCACTGGGCAACAACTTCAACAATGAAGGGAAGATGTTCCTTCCCACCAGGCAGATCTGTGGGAGCTAGAGAAAAATCTAGCAGAACTGTGAGATGTTCTCTTGTTTTTGATAAAACTGGAGATGTTTATGGAATTCATATGAGTATTCCTCAAGGGCTACTACTGGCCATAATGACTATGTTCTGCATCCACTGTTGGAATGGGATATGCTTCTGTATGCTAGTTGCTGGGAAAGGCAATGGGGAGAGTGCTATCGGCTTCTGATAGGCATCTTGTTGGCCACTATGAGAGCAGGATATTGAACTACATGGGCCTTGGCCTGATCCAGCAAGGTTCTTCTTACATGATATTTCTGAGCACTTCACTACTCCTCTACAGTGGTACCTCGGGTTACATATGCTTCAGGTTACATACGCTTCACGTTACAGACTCCGCTAACCCAGAAATATTACCTTGGGTTAAGAACTTTGCTTCAAAATGAGAACGGAAATTGCATGGTGGCAGCGGGAGGCCCCATTAGCTAAAGTGGTGCTTCAGGTTAAGAACAGTTTCAGGTTAAGAACGGACCTCCAGAACGAATTAAGTACTTAACCCGAGGTACCACTGTACTTAAAATTCAAGGTTATAAATGGAAAGCTAACTCAAAAATGAAACAAACAAACAAAAAGTGCTCTGTTGTGAACATAAATGTACAGATGGCTCTAACAAATGGATTCTATGCTTGCTATTAAAGAACTTTATCTTTCCTGCTTCCTTCCATGCTTGCTTTTGCTGTACTTGCATGAGGTAGGAGGCAAGTTGGAGCAGCACCAGTGACTATTGATGTTCCAGCAGTTTGGCTGTGATACTTAAGACCAGTTCCTCTAAGTTGCCATGCCAGTACATAGGACTCTTGTATCAGGTAATGAGGTTTGATTTGGCATAGAAAACGTTTCTATGTTTCCACTCCTGCTAGTTTCATGAAAACGAGTGAGTCATTGTGAAATATTGATCAACTGCAGTGCTTATTTAACTTCCCAATTTAGCATTTTGACAAATGCCCTCCATTCATTTTGCAATATTTTACTTTCAGCTGAACTTTACTTACATTGCCTTCATAAGTTTTATGTGATGGAGAGTTAGCTAGGGAAGTCAATATTTGGCATAGTAGTGCGCAGTACTTATATACTTTCAGAGATCATTTTAGTGATCTATTTTAGGAGATGGATTGTGCCAACCTCTGCTGTTTTATTAAGAGCTGTACAAGCATGGTGGTTTAATAGGAGTAGCATGAGAATTTAATGCTTTAAACCAGAGCTAGAGTAAACATCATACTGTAAGGCTTACACTTGGCTTGCATTTCAGAGAACAGATAACCTAGTAGGAATGGCAGAAACTTTATTCATCTTAAATTTGGCCAATGGATGAGACTTAAAATTTATTGTCAAGAATTGGAGGAAATATATGAAGGAAATATATGATCGGAGGAAATATATGCAGATAATTTAATATCCCTGAAAAAACACTCCATTCTTCTTACACCAAAGAGCAGAACAATCCTCAAAACACTTGCAATCTGAAGCACTGGAAATAGTTTCCAGGGGACAGATACAAATCCCATTATAGTTAAAAGATGACTTTAATATAGTGAAATCAGACCCAAGATTTTAAAATGTGATGATTAGCCTGGCTGAGAGACAGAAACAAAACTAAGCTGCTTCTTCTTTATTAACCAATGTAGATATGAAGAAAGACATAAATAATTTTCACAGGACTAGGCTGTGTCTTTTTAACCTTCCTTGCACTGAATTCCATGATGTCTATTTGTCATGGCTGTAAAACCAACCCTGAGTAACATAACAAAAGAACTTTTGTTTTTTTCTGAATTAAGCTTTGTTTTAAGACTGAGCCATTACAGAGGACTAATCTACACTGATCAGTTAGAATGTTTAGAATGTGTTATAAAAATCTGATACCAGAGGGCGCTGTAGAGCAGCGATCCATCATCAATGGAAAATTGCATTCAGAGCCATATTACGGGGGTTTTAAAAAAACATTTTTACAGATCAGTGTAGATGCAGCCAGAGTCTTGGAGCCCACTGAAATTTAGAAAAAATAACAATTTCAGCCTTACTTATAGTTTCTTATGACATAGTTGTTAATCGTTACTGCTAGGACACAACCAGGTGTAAAATAAATAGAGGATTCATAATGTGCTTTTCAACTGCATTCACAACTGAACTAACAGACAAAACATATCATTGAGTTGAAGCTGGTTTAAGCCCCTTCCTGTTCACTCACTCTGCTCCTGTTGCCTCTGCCAGCACCTCTGGCTGGGCAAAATTAACAAAGTGCCCTTCAGCTGGATGCAGAGACATGACACTTGTTGACTGCAAGGGCTGAAGAGGCAAGCCTGAACCATGGCTTGATATGCTGTTACGTCTACCCATTAGTTCAGCAGTGAATAACCCATAGTGATTTTCATTCTCCCAATTACTTTACATCTATGCTTCTAATTATTATATACAAATACAAGCTCCATTCCGCTATATTCACGATTGCATTGTTAACTGTCTATATAATTGCATATAGGATAATGCACACCCCTAATAGAGCCAGGAGTATAGGATACTTTATTACAGTCACTTCATAGAATATATTTTGCATGTACACTTAAGACAGTTGAAGTACACACTGGAAAATGCGAAATTTAACTACGATATGCATGTGCATCGTATAAGCACCTTCTCCAGGGAGCTATGATTGGCTGCTGTTCCCATTTGATTTTACACTCAGTGAAGTGACCAGAACCCCTTTCTACATTTTGTCTGTTTGTTTGTGTGTATGCATCATATTCTTCAATTTTTAGACTATCCTTGAAGGACCACTTTGTGAACACAAAGGTGATTTGTGTAGTTTCAGGGCTCAGGAGGAACTGGAGTCAACAGCAGGAGGGAGAGAAAGCACATAATATCCCAGCAGCATTTACATGGCTCATTTACGGTTTCCTTTTGTGAAATGAATATCCAGCTGCAATTTCTGTTCGGCAAAGAAGCTGAAGCAGTAGTATTCTCATGGGAACACACATCTTAGCAAAGACAGTTATTAGGAAAGACCTTTAATATATATATATATAGTTGTAATTTCAGGTTTGTAAGATGCAGCATTCTAAATTACAGCCAAATATTTAAAAGGAAAACTCCTGTATAGTATCTCTTTATAGTATCCCTGTATAGTACAATTTAATTTTCTATTGGATCTTATCAGTTAATAAATATATTCAAGGATGGATAGGATGCTATACATTTTTTGGAAAGCTTTTCTCCTTCTTCATGGCTCCACCCCTTAAAAATAAAAGAAATCTTGACTGAGATGGGAACCCTCTCGTCAAATGTTTTTTTCCCCTCTCTCTCTTGCACATGCACACAGTTCAGGATTTATGGCATACGCTTTCCCCCTACCACATTGATAAGGCATATAGAAGGCTGCGGGGGGTGGGGTGGGGAGAGAGAGAATGGGAAAAAAATAAGGACTGCTCTTTTTAAAACGATTGTCAAAGGGCAGATAAGGTCTCAAGTTCTTAGTTCTCCCCTTCTTTATAAAGAAGTTAAGTCGGTGTTTTTCAACCTTTTATTTCCTACAAACCTGACTTCTCAAATGATTTTATTTGAATTTTTAAAAGACTGAAGTGTTGTGACTTTTAATTAGAGAAACTTTGCTTGAAATCAAATCATCACCCTGAGAACTGAATATAAGTGGAAGTTTTTTGTTGGATACTGTTGGCCTTTTTATTTTTAAGAGGATTCCCCATTCTGAAGCAACATATAGCTATACTTCCAAAACAAAAAGTTTTCTTTCTTTTAATTTGAAATGTCTATCCAGCTCTCAGTGGCCCTTAATCACAATAAAATTTTGCAGCAGCCACATGTTTCAATCTAACTAGCAGGCTGAGTTATTTAGACCTCCACTTAGCATTATTTTGTACAAAATTTGTTCATGATCTTTAAGTGTCAAACTAATAGCATAAGAGCCCTATAGCTAAGCATTTTCAGGTGATGAATATATTTGTAAGAGAAGAATTATTCTACACCGTAACTTGTTTTCAGTTGACACATTCCTTCCCCCGCAGTCTCTTCTATTTTTCTGTACAGTCCTTACCTCCCTTTCCACTGTATCATTGAATACTTTTCTTGCTTTCTTATTTTCCACCTTGAACTCCGTCACTGTGCGTGAGCACATAGTTCCAGTAAGGATTTTTGAAGTAAACAAAAGTAAAACAGTTACGATTTAAAATTAGCACCTCATACTGCAAGAATGATCTTGTCAGTTTTGCTATTCAGTAAATGTGATTAATAGCAAATCTGAGAATCACATTTTGGCTTGAAAGCATCTCCCATTGGGGCTGCTTGTTAGTAACAGAGAATGCTCAATAATTTAACTACCATTCCCACCATCCTTGACTACAGGCTGCCCTTGAGAGTTATGTGCTAGAGCCCAAAATCTTAAAGAAAAACCTTAGCCTCTACCTTATGTTATGCACCCTTATATCCAGAAGCAGCTTGCCCCATTGGAAGGAACCATCACATTTGCTTCCTGACCGGGGTTGTTGTTGCTTACTGGGAGGGAGATGGCAGAAAAGTTCATGCAGCATTGGCACACTGAGGTAGCCAATCCATTGTGCCTGCATCACTCCAACCTTGCTACCACCTCACCTCTCCTCCTCTCGTTTCCAGTAAGTAGCAGTTACACCACTGCCAGGAACTTAGCCTTGCAGCTCCATCCCACCAGGCAAGCTGCTTCTGCTTGTGGTGGCCACTGCAGTGCCTGTGGACTGAAAAGGCTTCCAGAATACCCTGCAATGGAGGCGGAGCCTAGTGCCTCACTGCACTAAGCCTTAAATCACTCCATCATGTCTGCACTTGGGTGGTGATAAGAACTACATATATTATGACAAATGTGACTGACTATCTTAACAACCCCGATTTCTGCTTGCTTATTGTGTGACACCCTGTCACAGGAGACTATATTTTTAAGCTTTTAGAGAGAACTAACATTATAGCAGCAAGAAAGTGTTAAGTATCAAAGTAATAGATGAGTGTTCCTCTAAAAGGCAATTTCACTAAATACCATTGATATTAATCTTTCTGACTGTTAATTATATTCTTTTTGACGTATCATCCCTCTATGACCTTTCCTTCAGAATTCTGGTGAATTCGTGTAACTGTAGTCATGGAAGCTCAAACATGGACTATGTTTTCATTGTGACAAAGAAGATGGGATAGTAACACGAGTTCCGGGTATGAGACAAAAAGCAACTTGCAACAATGATTAATAGTTAAAAATTTAATCAGAAAGCCCATATTTATATTTTATCTTTACCTGCTACTTTTCTTACATTCTGTTTATCCATGCCACCATATATCAAGTTTTTTTTAAAAGGATTGCCTCAAGAATGCAGACACTAAGATATTGTTGAAGAACTTAAAACTTTTTGAACTAGAAATGTCCCAGCAATGTGTAAAAACAATTAGTAATGGCAGTCCTTAATAGAAGAACCTGAACTAAGGTTGAAAAGAGTAAGGGTTGGCAGTCCCAAGATTAAAAAAGTAATGATTCTGCCACTAAACCACTTTTACACCAATCAATACTTCAAAGCATCCAGATTTTATTAGATCCACTGAATAAGCAAAATAAGGTAATGCGGGTGTTTAAGGCTTTTTAAAGAGAACATTTTTATTGGGCACTTGAGAGCCAATTCCTACGTTAAAAAATCCAAAATCAATTTATTTTTAAGAGGAAAGTACATGAGAATAGGTTTCAAGGAAACAACGACCATCTTGGCATTTAAGCATCCTAAACAAGACAGTGTTAAATATTCAGGTTCTCTTGTAGATACTGCTTTCTAAAAAAATTAATTGTATTCACCAACTCTGTGCCAAACACAGAAGTGACTCAACATAGTTAGCATACACACACACACACACACACACACACACACACATATATACTACTTGAATCGTTGAAGGGTAGCTCTATACAAATCAACCACTTTTTCTAGCTCACACGCAAGTGGTATACTTCATCTGTTTAGGTTTAGGTTTTCAAGTTTTTGTTTTGGGATAAATATAACTATATTGCTGTAACAGCAAAGACAAATGTTGTATGAGGAAATGGTTATGTTGTGAGGGAAAATATAAAAACACCAGTGTTGTTTTGTTATAAAGACTGATTGTTTTGTAAAGAGTGAGGAGAAACTGGCAATTCACTTCTGAATTGATTCAGGTTGGTAGGGGTGGGTGCTCAGTTGGCAGCCTGCCAAGAAGAAACAAGGCTGATACAGTCTCAAAAGAGGTGGTTACATGCTTGTGAAGTTTCCCATTATGATACCTAACAGCAGAATCTTGCTTTTAATTGTACCAGGAGAATTGAAAAGGATTGGATAGTAATAGGCCCTTTAGTGGACATTTTATTCAGAATCATTGGTCCTTAGTCATAGAGCAATAAGGGTTTGGAATTTCAGTGAAAGTATAATGGTTTTTGACAGGAGAGAATGTAATGGGAGGACAGTCAAAAGGAGAAGGAACTGAAGATTGTAAGAAAAGGCAGAAGACAAGTTGAAAACCATTGAAGACAGGAGCTGAGACAGGAAGACTTTGGAGACAGTTTTCCAGGATAGCTTGAGGCCACAGTGGCAGGATGACATTGACCTTGGGAAGCAGGAAGATTTCCCAGAGGAGGCAACTGTGATATCTTTGTGACCATGTACTGGTCTTCAAGCACCTGACTAGAAGGAAGACTTCAGAGAAAAGCAGGAGGAAGTCCATCAGACTGACATTAGTGATTTCATGAGGTGGAGTTCAATTAAATGGATTAGGATTAGGAAAAACTGGTAAAAAATATTTAAACTGTATTGAGGGTTTATATCCAATTAAATACTGGGTTTTATAAATAAAACCTATTCTCATGTACTTTCCTCTTAAAAATAAATTGATTTTGGATTTTTTTTAACCTAGTAGTAAAATGAAAGGTGTGTAAGTGGACAAAATTTCCCACATATCTTAATAGTGGGAGTCCTCCACAGAGACAAGAAATCATAATGAAAGCCTTCATGCCATTGGATCTGAAATACAGAAAGTGAAATTAATAAGCAAAATAATTGCAAAATGAAATCATATAAAGTGAAGATGATTTCAACCTTCAGTGAAGGTGTTGAATTTATTAAGTCTGTCCAAACTGATACACCAAAGTATTTTTAAACCTACCTATCTTAAGTAATGGGGCTACCCTTTAAATTAAATTAATGTAATGTCATAGTATAACTTAACTTTTTATTTATTCTGATGTTTGTTTTTCCTAGATTAATAAAGAATATGAAAGCTAGTAATGGTAATTAATTTATAGAAATGCTTTTTCTAACACCCTTGCATGTCATCTGCTGTATTGTACCTAGTGACTTGTGTCTTCAAATGCCGAAAAGATACAAAAGCTTTGAACATTAACATCCAAGAGTCTAGCAATTACCATCTAAGTCTTTCAGTTGAGTCTGAGCTCTGAGCAAGATTTTTAAAAGATGGGGAGAGAAGCTACATCTAAGACGTTTGTAGTCAAAGATTGTTTTCATTATCCAATGTTTTCTTCACTTTGTAAAGAAAAAGGCAAAGGAAAATATTATAGATGAGGACAACAAAGACAATAACATTTTAATGTTTCGAGTCCATAAATATGCACATAATATCCTCATTTTGTCAGCAGGTGTGGGTGGTGCAGGAGAACTGAGAATGGTCTTTCCTTTCTGCCTCTGCCTTTTAGTTGGGCTGTTATGATTTTGCAGTGATTTATATTCTAAATTTTTACTGATATTATGTATATATTCTGTTTAGTTTTTGGTTTTTTACTGTTAACTTGTGGTTTTAGTATATATGTTTTCTCTGTCCTGTAAACCTAAAGTGTAGGGTATATTATAAATGAATTAAATATATCCAGTCTATATCTCTGCTTATGTAGATATTCCCTTGTACCTCTTCACATGTCCATTATTTCATTTAATATGTCAAATTAAAGGTGGTGGTGGCAGCTGCTGTAGTCATTGTTTTCTTACCTCCACCAAAAGGTCCTAGGTCAGGTTAGAACAATATACAAACGTATCAAAGGTCACAGTGAAATGGTATGTCTTCAGCATAATGAAAGACATATCATGAAGGTGCCAGTTACACCTTCTACAACTTAGAGATGGCCCTTTCCTGAGCTGCCACTTTCCAAACCTCTAGAGGGCCCCTGCTGCCACTCTTAATATCCAGGTGATTCTGTAGGAAAGGATGCAATCTTTCAGAAATATGGGTTCAAATCATTTTGCACGTTAAACAATAGTTTGAGCATCTTGAACCAGATCCAGAAACAAACTGGCAGCCAGTGCACTGTTTTGGAATAGTTGTTATGTGAGTTCTAAATAGAACCCCAGCCAGCAATCTGGCTGCTGCCTTTGTACCAGTAGATGTTTCCAAGTCATCTTCATGGGAATGCAACTCTATCTAGATTAGCCCACCTCCCCACCTCTCAAAACCAATAACATATAACTCCTCTGTCTTATCAGAATTCACCTTCAATTAACTGGCTGACATTCCACCCATCACTGCTTCTGGGGATGCTGGAAACACAGGTCTTTAAAACACATGGAGAGCACAATTGCCCTCCACCTGCCAGAGGGCAATGTGGATGACAACAAGGAGGTGGAGAGCTAGCATGCTCATCGCTGTCGGTCTTCTTGTTTTAAAAATTGCCTTCTGTTGCATTATGGTTTTATATCAGTAACAGAAGCATTGTGGATTATTATTATTTATGTAAGACAAAAATATTCTCAGTTCCTCATTCCCACAACTGCAGTTATTCTGAAGCAGATTTATTTGTAAACATTTCAATATATTCATTGACTACATAAATATGCCCTTTTTAACTAGTGATTTTCAGCAACAAGTGAGCAATGGTTGTTTGACTGATTCATGTGCCTGCAACCAGTACTTTCTCCAGACAGATTCTGTATTTCAGTCCTAAATAGTCTTAATGAAGAAGGCCTTGTTTCCAGATCACACTTTACACCTTTAAAATAATACTGTTATAAAGTTATCTGGCTATGTAATGGGAGGAAATCATGAGATGGTTCATTATTTTCTAGATGTCAGACATGGTGAGTGGAATCCAATCTTGTTGTCTTACATCCCTTCAGCTTGCCATATGGAACAACCCTCAATGTCCTCCGCCCATGCACTGTTCTAGGGGTTCTCCTGACCCCCCCAAGAATCAATTTTGGGGGTCTATAAGGGGAAGGCGGGGAACCCGTTGTGCAAAAGGAAGTCCTTGCACAGGGTTTATTCTGACAGGGCTGGTTAAGTGAATCCCGCTCTACACTTTAACTGACTTAGAAGAATTTTATGGCCTTTTTGCTCTAATATGACAACCAAACTAAACTACAGCACATCTGTGTATCTGAACTGAAATATTTCCCAATTGCATAAAGGATATGGTCTGAGGATCTGCTGATAGGAGGAAAGGTTCAGCACCATTACTGGTATGCCACATTTGCTCTTGAAATCCAATTCAAACTCTCTTCCCACCTTCTATGTGAATTGCAGATACAGTTAAACATGTGGCTCTGTGTTGTACTGCCCAGTACCTTGCCTTCTCTCACACTGACATCCTCTCACACTCACAAACGAGGAATGATCCACATTAATTTCTAAAGGTGCCCAGACCAAACATGGTCATGAAATCCCTTTCGAACCAGACCATATACAGAATCAGTTGTGCAAAAGGAAAGTGCATTTTAGTAGCTTAATAAAGCTTCCTTTGGTTTAGTAAAAACAAAAATTATTTGTTGTTCAAATATTTGTTCAAAATTATTAATGATCAAATACTATTTTTCTGCTAAAATTGAATAGGGATGTAGACTATTCCCACCTTCACTGTTTTGAGAAATTTGCTTGACTTTATATCTCCTCATTTAAGTTTTCTTCTAAATTGCTTTATAAAATCAGTATCCTGAAAATTCACCTTGATTCTTTTTTACCTGCCATGTAGAGTAAGTGTAGGACCTAATATTTTAATAATTGTATCAGAACTAGTTTACCTTCCTTCCAAAAACATCAGCATAAACCCAAAGGCCTTGGATAATTCTGCTAAAGCTGAAATATTGTGACCAAATTTGGTATTGACTTTAACTTTAGATACGGGGCAATCATGTTTAGGTTATCAGTATGGATTTAAGTGGGGCGCAGGTGGCACTGTGGGTTAAACCACAGAGCCTAGAGCTTGCCGATCAGAAGGTTGGCGGTTTGAATCCCCGCGATGGGGTGAGCGCCCATTGCTTGGTCCCTGCTCCTGCCAACCTAGCAGTTCGAAAGCACATCAAAGTGCAAGTAGATAAATAAGTAGATAAACGGCGTTTCTGTGCACTGCTCTGGTTCGCCAGAAATGGCTTAGTCATGCTGGCCACATGATCTGGAAGCTGTATGCCAGCTCCCTTGGCCAATAAAGCGATATGAGCGTCGCAACCCCAGAGTCGTCCGCGACTGGACCTAATGGTCAGGGGCCCCTTTACCTTTATGGATTTAAGTAGTAAGAACAATATAACTATTCTTCATGCACATTCCCATATCAGTTTTCTGAAAGTGCCCATAAAAAATTACAAATAGATATGTTCCTTATTTGCAAGATAAAACCCCCCACTAATGTTGTGCAAAACAATCAGTGAACACTGGCCTCTGTGCAAATTTGATTGTTAGCTTGCTGGGTTCAGATTCAGAATGATAACTGTTCACGTTAGTGTAGACGGGAAATGTTTCAGAGGGTTTGATATACAGTATTATGTATCCTTTTGATGAGCTCTATTCTAACGCTTATTTTTTCAGAGACAATGAACACAATGTAACTTTAGGCTACTATGCTGTTACAGACAGTTGAAATCTGGTACAAAGAGAAGGGGTAGAATTCCTTATCACATTGACAAGGCAAATGGAAAGAACATTTAACAGAGTCATATAACACTGTATTACCATACTTGTACATAATATTAACATAAAATAGTTATGGCTTTAGCTCAAAATGGAAAATTAATTAAAGCAACTCTGTGTGTAGCAGCAAAAGGGAAGCTGGCACAATTATGCTGATAATTTATCACGATTTAGGCCACACTCCTATTGCCAGTAACTTGGGGGCATGTACAAGGTTATGTTATTATTTTAATTTTTTGATTCAAAGAGTAGCTTCTTAAAGTACCTGGAAGTTGCTTTCATTAACAATATATTTCTTGGATGTGTGTAATTATACAAGTTGTGTGTGCATGTGTGAACTAAAGGAAGAAAAATATACAAGTTGCACTTCAGTTAAAAATCAAAGTGGATTCCCCCCGACAGCAGTATGTCAAGTTTTTAAAACTGGGATCACAAAATGACTGTAGTTATTCTATCTATTGCACTGTATATGCATATATTGTTACTGGTATCCATTTCAAAATGCTTAACTGCCCCAAACCTGGGTTGTAACCAATGCTAGTCCTACTCAGAGTAGACCTACTTAAGATAGGTAGTAGTTGGGTACAATACCTTGTCAACAGAATCTGCTCCAATAATTTAAAAGGCAAATCAAAGGAATCAGTTTACATTCATTATATCCTGCCAGGATATAAGGGACAAGGTGGTCCTTTAGATCAGTGCTTCCCAACCTTGGGCCTCCAGCTGTTTTTGAACTACAATTCCCATCATCCCTGACCACTGGTCTTGCTAGCTAGGGATGATGGGAGTTGTAGTCCAAAAACAGCTGGAGGCCCAAGGTTGGGAAACACTGCTTTAGATAACCTGGACTTAGGCTCTCTAGGGCTTTCTATACTAACCCAGGCATAGGCAAACATGGCCCTCCAGATGTTTTGGGACTACAATTCCCATCATCCCTGACCACTGCTCCAGTTAGCTAGGTATGATGGGAGTTGTAGTCCCAAAACATCTGGAGGGCCGAGTTTGCCTCTGCCTGTACTAACGATTATGCCTTCAACTCAGCTCCAGAATATGTTGGCAGCTAGTGTGTAGCTTTCAGAACCAGAGTAATATGCTGATATGAAGCAACTCTGGCCAAAAGTGGGCTTCAACATTCTAAAATATATTAACATGACCAAGTAAAGCAAGAAAAAACTAATAATACTGAATCGAGAACAGCTATGGAACAGACTTGAAAGAAACCACAGTCAGAATGTAATCTTCAGAAGTACAAAGATTTGCATACTTCCCTTGTCTCCTCAAGGTATTTTCACATTATCCTAGAAATGTACATGTACATCTAAATTTAACAGGTGTCTCATTTTCTACACAGATGGTGGTGATCATAAGGTAACATGTAAACATATAAAGCTAATTGCCACAGGCTCTAGTCAAGTACAGCTAAAAGGAGATGATCTGAAGAAGAGAACCGTCAACATGGCATGCAATCCGGCATAACAGCATAAAATGTAAATAATATTCATTATTATTCCTAATATTAAAAATGGAAATTACAGCATTTACATATTGCTGCAAGGGCTATTGGAATTTCCCCTCCCACAGTTAAGCATTTATTACCAGCTGGGTCACAGAAATGATATATTTCTCACTGTGGGAGGGTGAGGTTCCAATAGTCCTGAAGGAGGCTATAATAAAACCTGTCCTGAAAAAGAAAAAAAAAATGACTTGATCTGGTTGGTTATATAACAATACCCAGTATCAAATTTGCCTTTTCTGGGTAAGGCAATAAAGCGTGAAGTGGAAAAACAGCTCCATGTTCTTGGCTGAAACTAATTACCGTATTTTTCCATGTATAAGACTAGGTTTCCCCCCCTAAAAAATAATATAAAAAATTAGGGCGCGTCTTATACATTGATACATCTCCCCCATTTTCTTAAATCTGAGTCCCTCCAAATAGGGGGTGTCTTATACATGGGGGCATCTTATAAACGGAAAAATACGGCATTTCCATCTTGGTTCAGAACAGAAACTGCTTTGATCACCCTGGGGATAACTTTTGCCAGAGAAAAAGAGTGAAACCATGTTGATCTTCCTAGATCTCTTAGTGGCTTTCATACAATCTACTTTGAACCATCTCTGTGGGACAGGATTGGGATATGTGTATATACTGTTTTGAAACAGCTCAAGTCCTACTTGGAGGTAGGTCCTCGTGAGTGGAGCTGGAAGAATATTGCTTCACCCAGTAGCTATTGGTTTATTAAGTGGTGCATTTACAGTGGTACCTCAGGTTAAGAACTTAATTCGTTCTGGAGGTCCATTCTTAACCTGAAACTGTTCTTAACCTGAGGTACCACTGTAGCTAATGGGGCCTCCCGCTGCTGCTGCACCGCTGGAGCACGATTTCTGTTCTCATCCTGAAGCAAAGTTCTTAACCCGAGGTACTATTTCTGGGTTAGCGGAGTCTGTAACCTGAAGCGTCTGTAACCCGAGGTACCACTGTACTTGAAACTACTGGAAGAGATCATCAAGAGATTTGGGCTGGGATATTATCTGTATGTGTATTATACTCAGAAATATCTTGCATTTCCACCTTTTGATCCCAGGCATTCTATGGACATTTTGAATCGGTGTTTGATAGCAATGTTGAATTGGCTTAGGGTAAGCAAGCTGAAGCTTAATGCAAACAAGATAGAAGGGCTATTGATTGAGGGAACTGTTGTACTCAGCCTGATTTGAATGGGGTTGCAGGTCTCTTGAAGCAAAGGGTTCACAGTGGAAGTACTATCGATGCTCTGGTGATGGCAGTGGTTAGGAGTGTGTGTGTGTGTGCTTAAAAACAACTCTAATATGCCAACTGTGCCCTTTCCTAGAAAGATCAGACTTGGCCTGTCATTCATGCTCTTATCGCCTCTAAGATAGATTTAGGGCTGCTTTAGGAATTTGAATTGTATGAATTACTTGTCAAAAGTATGCAGTCCATTCCCTGCTTACTGAGGCTTACCGATCAAAATTTTGTTGTCTGCTGGCTTTTGCAGTAACAGTTCTCATCTCTTGTAAAAATATGGGTTTTCAATCTTTTTTTTAAAAAAATATATATGCTTGTGTCTCTCTTACATATAAAACCACGCTTATTTAGACGTAAGGGTATATCCTTTCTCATCTCATCTGGACAACCAGTTCAGCTAGGAAGGGAATAATTTCACCACTAACATGTTTGGACAAAGCAACATAGGCTTTCAAATGCAAAGTGATGTTTCTTTGAGGAGACAAAAAGCAGAAAGGAAAAGGTGATGTACCAATGAGTCCCGTGGACTGTGCTGCAGTATGGGAGAAAAAGCCAAATAAAATAAAAAATAAACATCAAAAGAGAAAAACCAGACAGCATGCATAGGTTGAGGGGCAGGTAGGTAAGGAGGAATATGGATACAAAAGGTACTGTTGTGATAGGTACAGAGCATAATGATGGGAAAACACTTGCAGAGACAAAGCAGCAGGATGCAGCCCGAACTGCATTCTCAGTACCAAGAGAGAAATCCTGTGGGATGCTTAAGAAGATTAAGAGTGAAAGGGAAATGGAATACGGTCACTCAGTTATGCATATATACGTGAATGCATGCAAAACAAGATGAAAAACCCACACAAAAACTTTAAACACAATATTACAAAAAACAACTCTGTGACAAAACAGAAAAGTACACAAGAAGCCAACTTACACAAAAATCAAACTGAAGGGTCCAACTAGCTTTGTATTCCTATATTGACTCACAGTGGCTTTCTGTGGTTTCAGGCAGGGCTTTCCCAGCCCTCCCTGCAGTGCCAGGAACTGAACATGGGACCTCTTTCTTTTTTTTAAAAAATAATATTTATTAAAGGTTTTTTAAAATTATAAAAAAGAAAAAACAGAAAAAATAGACAAAACAGAAAAATAGAAAGAAAAAATACATCCATCATTCTCAAATTTTTAACTTTCATTACCTTCTTTCTTTGACCTCCTCCTCCTCCCCTTTCTTGTATCCTGGTTAATAATTAGCACAGCAAATCCTTTCCATAGTTCATAATATTTTGTCCTTACATTATCTTAATCTATTTTCATCTTGTCTTATAGCAAACCTTAAAACTTAAAACTTAAATCTTATTTTTACCAACTTCTCATAACCATATCATTAACCTATTTCTTTAAACATTTTTACTAGAACCAAGTAGTTCCATTTCAACATTTTTCTAACATTCATCAATTATTTTAAAACGGTCCTAATAACAAAAGAAAAAAAAAGTAAAACAATCCAATCTTCATCCAGCGTCCCTTCCTCCTGGTCCCGGATTTTGTCAGTCCTTTTTGTCCCATTAATCTAGCGCATTAACCTGGTATCCTTATATCCGAGGCCCTCAAGTCTCTTCCATGTCCCCTCCGCGACTCTTCTTCATATTTTCCTTTCACTTGTAGGAACTCCAGCTTAGTAATGTTTTTGACCCTTTTCAGCAGATCAGCCCCATTTCCATAGTCCAGACTAAACTCCATGTGATATTTAAACACCTGTTTCAGATTCCCTCCAAAATTAAGAGCCCCCACAACTCCAAACATCTGACGGCCCATTACCAGACGAAGAAAGTCCAAACATCCCTGCATGGGAGGGTCAGTCCAACCCCCCATTTCCAAACCAAACCAAATTTTATCTTTCCAAATCTGGTTTTTTCCAAATTCATTTATCAAATCCAAAGGCTCATAATCCTGCAGGGCCGCAACTCCCTCCATTTCTGGCACCCGGGATTCAGCAGTATCCTCTTCTCTCTTCTGTGCTGCCATAGCACACTCCTGTTTTAGTTCCTGGGTAGGCTCCATGTAGTTTCCTACTGCCTGTTCAAAATTTCTGGCCGCATTAGTCATCAAATCCGTCTTCTGGCTTAGCTGGTCCAATAGGGCATTTATTTTACAGAAAGCACCCAACCGAGCTTCTGAAAACATTGTCCTACAAGGTCACAAGTCCTTTCCCACGATTGTAATCTGTAACAGCTGCAAGCTCCTGAAGTTGGTTACAATTTCACAGTCTCCCTCTAGGGGGAAAACTTCTGTTTCTTCTTTCTTTAAGAACAATAGCAACAAAGTTTCTTTTTTAAGATATTCAGTCAATATTTGTTCCTTTGAAATGCGAAAGGAAACAATGGAATCACTATGTTACTTTTCTTTTAGCTGTCTGTCAAAAACATTTGTCTCTGGTCAATGAGCTTCAAACGTCAGTCCTGACACTCCGCTCCAGGATCAGGACGGTGGAAAGTTACTTTACTTTAAACTCACTTCTGCAGGTTTAAACAGTCCGAAAAGAGATCCCCCTTCTTCTCCTGCTACAGGAGGGGGGTTCCACGATTTTAAATGATGAAAGCCAATCCTTTAAAAGTAATTTTCTAAGCTCTAGTTTACATTGTCTTTGCTTTATTCGGACTACAAAGAAACGGAAGGCTGACTTCCTGTTTAGACCTTCCCATTTCAGTACCAAATTGAGGTAAATTTTGAGTCCAATTCCTCTCTACTGGCCAGTCCATATTTAAAATCCAATTGTTCGAGTTTTAAGTACTCACGGGTGATTCTTTAGATGCCAAATTGTCCCAGGAATAAGCATGGGACCTCTTTCAAGCAAACCATGGGCTCACATTGCAAGTCAACAGAATGTTGGGTAAAGATATGAGGAAATGAACTAGACTCAAAGGAAACTGATTCGCCCACCCCAGTTATGCACTTTGCTGTGAGATTTGTAAGGTCTGGTTCCCTGCTTCTCTGCTAGCCCATTCCAATGACAGTGGTGGTCTTGTTTAGGGGGCAGCTTTGAATAAGACTTTGCCCAATATGTCTTATTAAAAACATAATGGCGTGCAAATGCATCCCTGCTTCCTCTTTTTTGTCCCAAGCTGTTTCAGAGGATCCCCATACCACCCTACTACTACCCCTACTACCAGCAGATTTTGGGAGCCCCAAGGGGAAAGGAGAGGAAGGTGGAGCTGTGTTCCCTTCTGCTCTCTGATGGACACTATTGGATTTTAGCCATCATTTTTGCTAGTATTTGTCATTGTCCACTTTTTTCATCGCTAATAATAATAATAATAGTTAACACTTGTATAGTATTTTCAGGTGATCAAAATGTGTCACACATATTATCTAGCTGAAATCCTTATGACAAATTTGTAAGGTAAGTCTGTGTTATTATCCCCCATATTGCAGCTGGGGCGGCGGTGGTGGTGGGGGTTGAGGCTGAGACGGAGGTCTCATCCACACTTCTGCTTCTGCTGTGCCTAGTAAGCACGAGTCTAAGTGGTTTTCTGCTTGATCTGCACTTTCTAGGCCCCACTCCTTTCCAAGGGAAAAACTGCTCTTTAGAGATAGTTTGGAACAAATGGCAATCTAAGGAAAACCTAAATTGCCATTTGCACCGAATGAACGCTAAAGAGCAGTTTTCCCCTGTTGGAAACAGTGGGACAAGAGGAAGTATGGGCAAGACCAGAGTGACGTCATGGCAGAGGTGACATTTAAACTTGACACTTCCTGATTTGAAATATGGTTTGTTTCATTGCATTTTTTTAAAAGAAAAAAAGGTGCCAGTACTTTGAGTACCCCTATACAAAAAGCACTGGTTTGTTTAATCTTAGTGTTATATGAAATTAACATTATATGTTTTGATTGGCCTGTTGATATGCTGTTCCTATGACTATTTAAATGTTGCCGGTTTATCTTGTAATTGTTAATAAGTTTTCTTTAAATGTTTTATTTTATTCAGTTTTTCTAGTCTGATGCACGAACTACTTTGGGCATTGTTTCCCATGGAAAAGTGACATACAGATCAACTGATGATGCCATCAACCTTATTGTCAACCACCACAACAACACTGAGATACTTTCAAAAATGGGAAATTGCAACTGGTCCAGAATACAGCTGCTAGGAATCAGGTGGGAGTTGTGAATGGAGACTACGTTATGTCATTGATCAGCTTCAGTCTTCATTAACAAATGCCTGGCTATTTTCTTGCCTTCAGGCATTAAAAAAACCTACAGGCAGACCTTTTAACATTACTACTAAAACCACAACTTGCCAAAACTGTATCTATCCCCTTATTATGAGCTAGATTGTAGCTGGGTTATTGAAGAATCCTGCTGTGCTAAAACTTTTCTTCACCAAAGAAACTTTTCTTCAAACTTTACAGCTGCCTGTGAACAAGTCCTTCAAACACTGAATTGCATCCATCCATCTTGCTTTGGTGTTGTTGCCAAATACAGTTGACAGAGGGTGGGTCAAGGAGACTGCTGGGTTTGATCTCCAGAATTTGGGAGATGCACACTCTGAATCTGATTTCTGTATTGCAGGGACTTACAAATTTGAGAGATATGGGAATTTATAAGCAGTACAGAGGGAAGCTTGTCCAGCACTACTCATCATGGGTATCAGGCAACTGCAGAATTATGTTTCTTACTTATGATGAATGGAGCTGAAAGCTGCCAGAAACTAACTTTCGTTTTGGATACCAAACTCGCCTACAGTTGCATACATCCATCATTACATTTAAAGTTGGCTATTTTCAAGATGTCTGCATAATCTAAATTATATAGTTGTTATTCCATGGAATTTATTCTTGGTGATGTTTGCCAGTGGTCTGCTAAAGTGGAAGCTCTGGGAATTAAAAATATTTCTTTCCCAAGTGTTAAAATGTAGTCATTTGTAATTTGCATCACACATTTGTATCACAATGTGCTGCAGTCATACCACAAGCCAAAAAACTATTTCAAATTAGATAAATATTCCTAATACAGTGGTACCTCGGGTTACATACACTTCAGGTTACAGACTTCACTAACCCAGAAATAGTGCCTTGGGTTAAGAACTTTGCTTCAGGATGAGAACAGAAATCGTGCGGCGGCGGCACAGCAGCAGCGGGAGGCCCCATTAGCTAAAGTGGTGCTTCAGGTTAAGAACAGTTTCAGGTTAAGAATGACCTCCGGAACGAATTAAATACTTAACCCGAGGTACCACTGTATTATGTAATATTGTGTATAATATTGGCTTAATGGATAGATAAAGTATTTCAGATCTTGTCTTGCAACTAGCATTTTCACTTCACATTTCAATCTGCTTTACAGTTAATTTTGCTTCCCCGCCCCTCATCACTGCAGATTACAAATAGAATTGTATGTTTCTCTTTTCCTGTCCATTATGTATTCCTGATCTGGGAATGCTACGAACATTTGATTGTGGCACTAACAAGAGCCAATGCAAAAGTTATGTAAGAAGCAGAGCCAGTGGGGCTGCAAATAACTTTTCCATTCATTTTTTAAACATTTGATGCAATATCTGAGGGGGGAATCTTTATACCCCACAGCGATATATTGGAGCACTATGGAAGAGATACGTAGGAGATATGTAAGTGTTTAGGATTGGATAAGGCTATAAAAACTGAATCTTAATCAGGACCAGACAGGGGTGTAGTTCCTTGAGGACCTGATGATACAGGGAAGCTCCCACTGAAGAAGCAAGTTTGCAGCTTAAGGGGGCTCCTGGGTTCAGCACTTCTACTGGATGCTCAAGTGTGATTGGTGACCCAGAGTGCCATTTAATCACCTTAACTGCTATTGCACCTGCATTCTTACCTTGAAAAGCCAAACCCAGCATCTAGTTACTTCCAGGTTAGATTACTGTAACACACTCCATTTGGGGCTGTCTTTGAAGAAAGCATGGGAATTTCAGTTTGATCCAGAATGTGGTTGCCAGAGTTATGGCAAAGACCAGAAGATTGGATCATATTACTATGATCTTTAACCACCTGTACTGGTTATGAATTTATTTCAGAGCTCAGTTCAAATTTCTGGCTTTGCTCTATGCTTTATTTTTACTTGGTTGCATCTTAAGCTAATTGCCTTTGGAAACATCATCTCTAGCAAACATACCTAGAACTCCTCTCTGTTATGGATACCTTCCTCTTACTGGCTGAGATTCAGCATGGTTACCTTCTCAGTTGTGATGCCAGATTGTGGAACAGCTTGCCTAAGGAGAAGCACTACTTGACTCTGTCGCTACCCACATTTTGGCAGGTGGCGAAGATTATTTTATTACGGGGAGTCTTGTCCTAATTTGGCCTTTCCATTATGTTTTAACAGCTGCTTTTACTGTTTTATTGTTGCATAGCATTTGTAATTTTTATTTTATGAATTGTAGCTGTTTTATTTTGAGTCACCTTAAATACGCTTTGATGTAGAAAGGCAGGAGAGAAAGCTACTGAAATAAATCAATAATATATAAATTCATGATCCACAGGCCACACGGCAGAAACACATTTGGAAACAATGCTAAACATCGCACTAGAATCTATTTATGGCAGTGCCTCACTCTTGGACTACTTCACATCTTCACTTGGTTTGGCTTGTCCCTCGATATAAACTCTTGACAATTTTTCTTTCTATGCTCTCTCTTTTACAATTTCTGCTTCAGTTTTCACCACATGAGTATTCTGTCTGAATCCTTCTATGGATTAAAAATTACAGCACTGAATGAAATCCTAAGGATATTAAAAAAGGTTTTTGACTAATCCTTTGATGCCCCTTTTTATATCATTTAAAGTAACCCAGGAATCAAACGGACTACCTGTCCATTTCCAAAGGCATATTCTCATCTCACTTTTAGATCAGTAAAGGCTCTGCTGATCAGCAGAGGCACAAAACACGTTCCTGTAGGAATTACACACACAGGATATTATGATACTTAAAGTTTCATTGCATGTTGATGGGAATACATTTAAGAGCAAACATAATTCTGATACAATCACACCAAGATGACAAACTCAATTTAACAGTGTTTGCCAACATAATCCTCAAGATGCTCGGCTCCCCATCAGTGCTTGTTGTTGCATGGCTACAATCACTGAATGTGAATTTTAAATTAAAAGCCAGAGAACAAAATTATGACTAAGTTTACAGAAATGGAGATTTGGTATCTTTGATTCCTGCCCCAGTATAAATTACACAGCCATACATTGTATTCAGATGTGCACTTTTCTTCTGGAATTGAAGAATCTCAAAAAGCTTAAGGAGCTGGTGGGTGAGATTCCATCATTAGAAATAAGAGAAGGGAGTCCAAGTTGGATGGGAGTTTCTTGAAGGTGAAATATTGAAAGCACAAATGCAGACAATTCCAACAAGAAATAAAAGTGGGAGGCATCTAAAGAAACTGGTGTGGCTGCATAAGGAGCTGACAGATGAGCTGAGATTTAAGGGCATGTATAAGAAATGGAAGAAAAAGGAAATCACAAAGGAGGAGTATATACAACTAGCAAACAATTGCAGGAATAAGGTCAGGTGGGCCAAAGCTCAGAATGAACTCTGGCTTGCAAGGCAGGTTAAATACAATTTTAAAAAGTTTTTTGGGCTAAGGGAGGAGAAGGAAGGGAGGCTTTGAAGAAGAAGGAAGAAAAAAAGCAAGTAATAGGTCCTGAGTGCAGATAAATGCTATTGGGTGATAGGCAGAAGGCAGAATTGCTCAATACCTACTTTGTCTCTGTAGGAAAGCAGTGCCCAACCTGGTGACAACAAAAGAAATGATGCAAGGTAAGTAAGGGCCACTTTAAATAAATTCAAATCTCTGGGCCTGATGAGCTGCACCCAGGTGTACTAAAGATGCTTATCAGATGAAACACTTGCCTCTCTCCTCCTTCCTATGTTGTTCTGTGGGTTCTCCCAACTCCCACTCAGCCAATTTGGGAGGTGGAGGTGGGCACACACTGGGAAGAGATAGTAGAAAGCCCCATTGCACTAGCAGGATGATGAGTAGTGCTAGCTCCTGCTACTATAGATGATTATTTTAATCCAATCCATAGACACCAAATATGATCTTTTGTTTTTATCCCACCGTTTGAGGCCGAAGAAATCTAAATGGCCACATTGTTGCCCAACTCCTATCAAGGCATCTGTGATCACTAATTGACACACACCTATTATTTAAAAAAGCTCTATTAATAATACCATATATTTGTCAGGTTGACTCAACAGGGCATGTAGAGGAGCATTTATAATAGCTTTTTGTAACTGCTGAACTCGCTTTGCCATACTTTGCCATTTTTGAATGTTTTACAACACTAGATTTTATCTAGTTAAAGTATGTGTCTGAGCTTAAGTTAGTCATTTTGATTCCAGAAAGGGGGGAGTTTTATCAAAAGCTTAGTGGGGAGGGCACTCCTCTAAAACAGTATTTCTTTCTTGTCAGGAAGTCATGGTAAAGGATGAACAAACTGTTTATCAGGTAAAATAAAATATCATACACACTTTTACACCTTCTGATTAAGAATCCACAATGTCAGAGAAAATCCTTGCTCTTCCTACAATGACAGCATACAGTATTTGTGGGACAATGCTGTCTTCAAGCAACTGGTATATTTTACTATCAATTGCCCATTTCTTCGGATTGGACTAATGTAATATGTAGTGAAATGCATACAATATATTAATTAGGAACATAGAAAGCTTTACTATACCAAGTCAGCCTAGTGACGTGTTTAACTCAGTATTGTCTACACTTACTGGCAGTGTCTTTCTGGCATATCAGATAGGAGTATCTCCAACTTTCACCCCCTCTGCAGATGCCAGGAGTTGAACCACTGAATCACAGTTTCACCGCCCACTGGTGCAGGTTCAAATAACTGCTAATCTGAAACCTGTATAACTACCAATAATAAGTTCATGGAGGCAGAAGACATTTGCACCCAAATGTCCTCATTCAGTCATTGAGGAGTGCCTACATTATGCAAATGCAAACTTGTGTCTATTTTTGCCCCCCCCCGATAATGACAGAATTGCTGCTCATGAACGGTACAAAAAATAGGATCAGTTCCTGTTCCAAAGTATGATAGAGGGAGAATAAACAAACACTGCATCATAGCTATTGTCTGCAGCCTTGTAGTTGGGCCCAACATTGTTACTCTCTGTGCTTTTTATGTGACTCTCATAAAATTCAATTAGTCACAGGAAAGCACCAGGTGGATTAGACCAACCCAACTGTTCTGTGGGAGATTAGGTGAAAATGGATCATAGCAGTAAAAGTGCATCTAAAACTGCAGCTGGAAAAAGTGGCAAAAGTGCCACCACATTAACATAAAAAGAGAGTGAGCTCATTGCCCTATGCAGGTGCAAAATGTCTGTTTTTATTTGTTCTCAGTAACCATCTTGTGTGCTTGACTGCCATCACACAGCCTGTCATGATACCAATTAGATCCATTATTGTCAATGGAAATAACAGTTTGTTGCCAACTCATGACAAGAACAAAATTAACTTACATCTGCCTTCCTGCTGTGCATTCAGCTCTCAGTCCCAGCTGTCACCTTGCTCTAACACCCACACCCTTACCTGTTCTCTCTAGCTCACAAGGACAGCTTTATGGAGAGAAATGCCTTGGGTGCATTTTCTAATTATCATCCTCAAACATCCTAGAAACAGACACACAGCTGAAATATTTTCACAGATAGATTATATATACATACCTTTAGTGAATAGAAAGACTAATCAAAATGCAACTATTGAACATAAATTCTAGAAAGAGGAAGACTAAGGACTTTCTCTCTAAATTGGCAGATTAGGGAAAGCACCTCTGGTAGGGAATATGCAACTTTAATCTTTATTATGGAATGATCACAAATGGACTGTTTCAGAATACCATCTGTTCTCAGTGAAGCATCAGCAGGATGCATGGCTCAGTGGCTCACTCTGTCCTTCACCTTGTGTTCTTGATTCATAGCATGCCCCCCCTACACACACACACACACACACACACACACACACACACAATTTGAAAGGCTAGGATGTATTGAAAAGAATTTCTTAAATGTGCATGCACATTTGGCGTTCCTTTTTCTGAGACAATAACAATATATTTGTGACAGAACTGACAGATGCTGCTGTACTTAACAATCAGCATCATCGCCACAGAAAACAGGTTCACGAATGTGTGATCTTGGGTTAAGGGAGAACTCTCTTCATAGAACTGAACATAAAGAGCTTTCTGTTTGATGGCCAAGATGACTAATAAATGTCAGGCTACATTATAAGCATGAATAATACTTTTTTTCTTTGATGGAACGTTTGACAAATACAACAAAAATGCTACACACTTTAATTAAATAACTGCTTTTCTTGCTATAGATCTTGTTCAAATGTTAAACCAAGCCAATGCTGCTTCTGCCCCTAAGGAAAGCCACCATCTTATTCTCTACCACCTCCACAAAAGTAGGTGTTAAGAGTGAATGGCCTCATTCATTTTGCCTTATGATTTTCTATTATCTTTCTTCACCTTTTATTACCTTTCCTTACAGATTGAAGTGATATTTACTTTTGATTTCTAATTATTTATAGATTCAAATGGGTAGATACTCTGATGTTCACCCTAAAATGCTTACAATATTCATAGTTGAGTGTAATTTAACTATATTCACCTTATCAACAGTAAAACAATAATCACTTAGCTTGAAAAGGAAATAGAATAAAAAATAATGTGTATAGTTAGAAAATATGAAACATTGGTCTTACAGCAATGCAATTACTAAGGATAACATTTGAAACATGTTATTGTCATTAAAGAGATTTTTTTTTAACAGAGTATTGTTTTATCATTGGAATACTTCTTAAAACTCTAGCTCATCAACAGATGCCGTCCTTGTGGAGCACAACAATGACAAACAGAACACCACGCAAAAAGGCACATTCACAAAACTGAGATATGAAAGGAGCCCCCTTCCGATCCCAAATGTATTTCTTATCTATTAAATTTTGAGAGTTCACTGGGAAGAAAAATTAAGCCTAGAACATTTTTTTAAAAGCACAAGCAGCACCCACCAAATAATTTACTACTAGAAGCTCACAATACATAACACTAATTAAAATAGAAAAGAAAAAAATAATTTTATTTTGTGACATTGCTTGTTTTGCTGGTCTACCTGTGAGCTGGCATAGTAACATAGAGCATGTGTTAACAAAATGTCCTTCATAAGGATGCTGCAAATGTTATGGATTTCCTATGTATGAAGGAAGAAACATCAATCACAGCATGTGAACACATGCCTGCCACCACTGAAAGTTTCTATAAACAACTTGGGAGCTACAGCCTACTACAGTACACTCATTCTGTTTGCTCTACCAACTTATCTTATCAGGGCTCCTTGGAGCTGTCCATGGTCCTGTATACTCTCTGTTCAACCAACATTGCCTACTTCCCCTGCAAACCTCAAGCACCCATCGAACATGAGAAATGTTTGTGAATTCATTTTTAAAGTGTTTGAAACACTGTCTGGACAGAGAGTGTTTAACTGAGTAAATGTTTGTTGTATTACACTCTGTTTGTCATAACTCAATATGTGCTATCAAATGTGTTTTTATACCACAAGGGTGATTTAGAATTAGTTACGATTGCTGTTACAAAAATGGGAATTTGTTAAGATTTTAAAGATACAGATCAGATGCTTGTTTTCCAAAACTTCTTGAAGTAGTTGGCATTTGCCACTATGAATATTAAAGAATCTAGGGCAACTGGAAGGATGTCATAATTCATTGTTAATTATTGAAATGGTATCAACGGTACTTTAAAGTACCAATATGGCTTATGATAAAGTTTCTCCTACCTCCTATATTAGATCTAGGTTTCACATTAAATAAGAAGACAGCTATAATGATTAGGTCTGTGCTGAATGCAAAAAAAACATACAACAAAAAGTGGATATACATCTCTATGGTTTGCTCCCAGTTTTGTCACCTAGTTCCAAGTCTAACCATCTTATTAATTGTGCAACCCCCCTGCCCAAAATCTGTCAGAGTCACTGAACGCAGAATTCTTCCTAGAGAAGAACTGTGACAATCTTCTTGCTATGCTTTAGGTTCCTTGAAGTGAAGAGACAACAACTTTTCCTTCTAAGGGTTAGGACACCCGATACACATTTATAAACGACACAAATTCCTTCCTGAGAGAATTTCAAAGATTTGATATTTTCAATTTAATCATTTGTACAGGGCACATTCCAAAAATGTTGCTACTAAATGCCCATTTGGTGCAAACATTTTAAATAAAGGCAGTGTGAGTTTATTGGAAATAGGGAGAGGTTGAGGAAGTGAACTGATGTTGTGAATCATCCGACTCACATTGAGATCATAGCTCACCCTGGTTGTAGTTCAGTCTCACTTACTGAAGTACATAGTACATTTCTAGTACATAGAAACAAAAATGAGAAGGTAAATAAGTCTTCAAGTTATCAAACTGTAGCCTTTTTCTAGGGTTGATCTGGATCCTGAAGAATTTTGTGAGTTTTCAGTTTTGTTAGAAATTGCTTAATATTTCTAGAAATTTCATGTTTAGTTTCCTATAATGAAATTATATAGTGATGGTGACTACTAGAGAGAACAATAACTTGAGGGAGAGATGCTTTCTGACCTCCTTGAGGGCATTGACTGTGAGTGAGTGATGGGAGAGTGGTAGGACATCCTTACCTAGCAATGGATGGGAGATAGCATGAAGGCAGAGATGGCTCAGTTAGCACTGTAGTTTACTGCCTGGCTAGCAGATCCTGCCACTGGTGCAGGACATGGTTGGCAGCAGAGACTGCTAGCCAGTCAGATGATGCACAGTCACATTATGTCTGGCTAAGCCACATAGACCAACGAAGTAAAGTAATGCTTTTCACATAATGCACAATTAATTTATGGAACTCACTGCCACAAGATTCATGGAGAATAAGTGAACTTCAATGCTTATTAGGAAGGATGGCTAAGTAACTAGCTACAAGAGGCAATGTTTCACTGAATATCAGTTACTGAGGATGAAAGCAACAGAAAGAAACACTTTGCAATTTTTGTGGGTTGTCCTGGAGGATCTGTGTGAAAAGGGATGCTGGACTATACGGGCCACCATTTTGATCTGGAGTGCTCTAGTTGTCCCATTGCTTCTACCTCCAGGTAGTTATAGTAGGACTGGTGTGGAGAACCTGTGATCCTACAGATGTTGTTGGACTTGCATTCTTATCACCCCAGCCACCATGACCAAAGTTCAGGGATTATGGGAGTTGTGGAGGGCCACATGTTCCCCACCCCATAAGTTTTGGGATGCATCTCCCTTTGTCTGTTTAATCATCCCACAGCAATATGAGTGATTCCCACTAGCAAATCAACTCACCTCATCATAATCCCTTGCAAGCCCTACCCACAAAACTTCAGTTGTTCCATTATCTATGTACAAATATATATTCCTGGGGGATATATAGTCACCAAATTGGACTAACCAGCACATGTATCGTTGTCTGTCTGTCACTCTATCTACTCCAGTATCTTCTCTACTTTATGTATAGGAGAAAAACAAGATTCTTCTCTATAAAATGCTTGCTGAAATTAAAAGTGATGTGCAAGCTGAAATTAAAGTAAAGGGACAAAGCCTTTGCCTATTCCACTAATAATGTGATATAAACTATGACTAGACTTTAAACAGTTAATACCCTGTGAGAAGAAATACCAGCAAATTCTCTTACAGAAAATTTGCTTTCAACAGCACTGTAATAATGTTCCAGTAATACTGAACAATTTCTTAGCTTTTTATTATTATTATTATTAATGCCCATCAGTAGTCAATTTTTTTACAAGGGATGAAAGAATGATTCTAAAATTTAAACATTTTTCATGAGCCTGTACAAGTAAAAATAGACTTTTATAGGGCTATAGAGTTAGTCTGTCTTAAGAACTATGTAAGAATTGATTGAAAAAATAATCCTTCTAATAGTAAGGCCGATTATTACTTTTGCAATATCTATTATGTAAAGTGCACAAGCATGCACAAATCCACCTCTCGTTCTGTTGGAAGGACACTTGTTTGGAAATCCAGCTTTGCAAGCAGGCTTAAAGAAGAATGGCATGCAATACGCTAAGGATAGATACACATTACATAACGAGTTGTTGCGCTCCCGGAGCTATGAATACCAGTGTGCCTTGGAATAAAGGCAAGACTGCATTCATTTGTTTGGAAACAATTGCCACTAGGTCTTGTAGCTGTAAAATTTATCAGAAACTACCGTATTTTTCAGTGTATAAGACGAGCTTTTTTGACCCAAAAATGAGGTTCAAAATTTAGGATCATCTTATACACGGGTAGTGCTGAGGGGGCAGCAGGCAAATGGTTTTTTGGTGCGAGCCTGAGACTGTAAGTGGCAATTGGCCACTTGATTGTTGTTGGTGGTGGGGAATGCCGAAAATCGCTCACCCGCCAGAACGCAGCACACAACCACTCGCATCACAGCTGCCCGATCACCACCATTAGCCCTCCCGATTCCGCTGTCGCAGCCAATAGACAGCTGCTCTTGTCACAGCAAGCGGGAGCGTGATTGGCAGCCGCTGGCGGTGATTGGGTAGCTGATAGGTGGTTTCCGCTCGTGTCGCAGAAACCGCCTGATTGCCACCAGTGGCCGCCAATCATGCTCCTGCTTGCTGTGACAAGGGCAGCTGTCTATTGGCTGTGACAGCGGAATCGGGAGAGCTAATGGTGGCGATCAGGCAGCTGTGACACGAGTGGTTGTGTGCTGTGTGAAAGCACTTGGGAAAGTGAAAGCACGCCTGTATTTTGGAATTGTTAAATTTTGCAGATGGGTGCCAATGTCTCAAAATGACTAGGTGGAAAATAATTATACCATGGACAAAATTTCCTTATCGCGGCCAAATAATTCTGTCGCTCAATATCATATAGGCACTATCTAATTAAATTATTTGCTTTACTGAAGCCCAGTGTTAATAACTCTTGCGGTTATAAACCAGAAAAGTAAAGCTTTCGGTTGACAATTTTAGGCCAAGTGCTCTCATGACAATCTTGCAATACTAAGGGTAGTAGACTGGTGGGGTTTAAATTTAGCCAAAGCCAATATGGGGCTCAGATTTTGATAGGCACTCACCTTGGATGTACAGATGCTAGCACCTGCCTTTTAATTAGCTGTAGTTAGTTAACGTGCACATACAGCACATTATGGTAGTCTAATCATGTGGCTACCAATCATGTGCCAAGGCTATCCCTGCTCAGGAATGGTTTTAGGTGGCATACCAATCAAAGTTGGTAATAGGCAGTCTAAACCACTGAGGTCATCTGGACCTTTAAAATGCAGCTGTAGTTTGGCTCTAGGAGCATTGCCAAACTACACATGGTCTCATTCAGAGAGCCTAGAGCAAGGGTTGTTTTTTTAAATATACATGTTTTCCCTTATGCCAAATAGAGGTTTGGTGTGTGTGAGAGAGAATGAGTGTGAGTATAATCAGGAAAACAGTGAAAGAGAAAATGGAATAAGCATCCAAAAGGGTTCCCCACAGTATGCACCATTCCAAATTGAACCTCAATTCCCAACATTCGTAATGAATGAGAAATAATACCATATGTTATTTATAGGTTAAAATAACATAAAAGTAATTTCCCTTCAATAACTATCTAAAAGAAAGACACATTTTGCCTTTATACTGCAGCATTCTGCCATTATTCATCTAAGTTATCTAAGATTCCTGCATTTCAAGGGGTTGGACTAGATGACTCTGGGATCCCTTCCAACTCTACAGTTCAATGAGACAGTTACTCAGACTTGGGGAAGGGGAGCAGGCTATAACTAGCTGAATATAAGTTCCTCTGCATCAACTACATCCAGTTATTCTATTATCAAGTAAATCACACATATAGATATTAGAAATTAGAAATTCCATTTTTCAGTACCCCTCCACAATTCACAAAAGTAAAAATATTGTTCAAAAACATGAAGTTCAAAAGCATGAAGTAATGCTACCACCCCCACCATGCTCAAAGGAAGGAGCATAGCTTGCATTATTGTCAGGCTTTAGGAAAAAAGACGTATGATTCAATCATTGTAAGGTAGCTCTCTTAAAATTTAATCTCTTATGCATACAGCACTTCCTAATGAGTCCACTAGGAATAAACAAATTAGTCTCCAGGATGTATTATGCATTAATTAATCAGACAAATAGTATTAAGAAATGTGAAATATTTGAAAATTAGTTCTAAACACAATGCTCACATTAGGAAAACTGGGACATAGGAAGAATAATAGCATAATGAAAATGTCAGTTTGTACCAATTCAAGTTAAATCAGCTGCAGTTTATTCTACAGTTATTTAATTTATTATCATCTGCATATGAACAGTACACAGCCTTTTTCAAGAAACACAATTAGAACACAGGAAGTGAGGGAAAACCAACCAACTATTATTTCACATTCAACCTCCTGTGAAAGCAACACAGTGAAATGGATTTGCAGTTCAAGTTATATAGCACATGCACTAAAATAAAAAGAGAATAAAATTCTGTTAAAACATCTTTATCCCTTAATAATCTAATATTTTTTCCTGGGGTAAATTGTTGAGAGCACACCACTCCAATGTTTTCTAAATAATGGTAGGATAATAGTTCCCACTTTGAAGCTAATGATATAAACCTTTACCCCATCATGTGTAAAGCAAAGCGTGCTCCTATTCACATGGAAACCATGTGGTTATGGGCTTGTATTTGTGACCCTTCACAAGGACATACAAGGCCCCACCTTATAGAATGTACAGCATGAATCGAATCATAATTCCAGAGGAAATCAGCATTAAATTCTCACAATCAGCAGAAAAAGTATTCTGCCTGATCCAAACACGAAGATTACAATAAGGTAAAGTAAACTACACACCTTGCTCTTTCTGGGTTTACACCCAAGGAGCATCTTTCTAGCAAACCAAAATCTAACCAAAATCTTAAACCTAAGCAAAATGTTTAGGTTTAAGACCATGGTGCATGCAATAGAGGGTTGTTGCTGTTGTTAGGATGATAATGATTATAATATGACAATTATGATTATAAGATGCCAATATCTAAGGAGAACAAGACCAAGAGGGGAGTCTTTTATGCCTTTTAAAATTCTAGTCCTGTATGTCTGTGAGGTATTACTGGCCGGATCTAAAGTTGTACAGTGGTACCTTGACTTACAAATGCTTCAGGTCATAAACTCCGCTAACCTGGAAGAGTTACCTCGAGTTGAGAACTTTGCCCCAGGATGAGAATGGAAATTGGGTGCCAGTGGTGCAGCGGCAGCAAGAGGCCCCATTAGCGAAAGCACGTCTCTAGTTAAAAACAGTTTCAGGTTAAGGACAGGCCTCTGGAACGAATTAAGTTCGTAACTAGAGATACCACTGTAGCTGCTTGCAGAACTGGGGAAACTGCTCTATGTTGCTGCTGAGCCACTGACTTGTAACACCTGTAGCTAGAGGAGGCAGCTCCAAAAGCTGTGTGGGCAGACTTATAAAATACTTTATAAGACCAGCTGCAGCAGCATGGTAGGCTGACACATCAGAGGCTTGTCCCTTTGGCATTGGGATGAGGGCACTTACAGCACCCCTTTGATTGCTTTTGAATGAATTATACGCCACTGTGATATTGTTCTGTAGGGTTTTGGATCCCTGGTTGGGAGACTGATGGGGGGGCGCGATTTGATTGCTTCCCATGTGACAGCTAAGTAGGTGACTGAGTGGGTGCCTTCAACGACAGATTCAGGAGTACCCTTGATCCTTTACAGTAGGCATGGCCAAACTTGGCCCTCCAGCTGTTTTGGGACTACAACTCCCATCATCCATAGCTAACAGGACCAGTGGTCAGGGATGAAGGGAATTGTAGTCCCAAAACATCTGGAGGGCCAAGTCTGGCCATGCCAGCTTTACAGGAAGTACGATTCCATTCAGAACTAATTAATGTCCACATATCCAGGTCAAGTAACCACCTACTAAATGTGCTTATGTCTTGTCTGGATTGCGTTTCAGTTTATTGCCCTCATCCAGTCTATTGCCACGGTCAGATACTGGCTCAGCATGCCAGCTGCCTCACTTGATTATGATATAAAGGAGAAATAGTCATCTGCATATTGGTGATAACATACCCCCAAACTTCAGATGTCCTCACTCAGCAGTTTCATGCAGATATTAAATAGCATGGGAGATAATCCTTTGGGATTCATAGTGTAGATTCAACAGAACAGAACAGTATGCTCCCAGCAATATATTCTGGAGTTAACCATGCAAGTGGTAGTACTGCCCAGCCCAACTGCCCAGCTGCAACTCAGACAGTTTATCTAGAATGATACTATGATCAATCGTATTGAGAGTCACTGAGAGTGTCTCCCAACATAGGTGCAACCAATGCAATCTTGGATACATACAGTGCAGCCAAAAGAGTCTGATTGCCAAAACAGTTGAAATAGATACAGAAAACCAGTTTAATCTAAGAGTGCTTGGAGCTGGTCAGTGATTAGCCCTTTCCATTGCAGCACAGTCCTGATGACCCCCCCCCCTTGTTACTTGGTGTGGGAGGGACGTTCCAATTGGTGCCAAGGGCAACTAGCAGTTTCCAAGAGTCAATTTAACTGGCAGCATGGTGCAAAGGAAAGAACCAATCCCCTCCCCAGTTAGAGACTGGATCTATTCCCCCTCAAATATATACAATGTGATCACACATTTAACATAACATATACTTTGCCCCTTATTTTAAATATGAGCCAGAAAAGCTTTTAAAGTAGCCATAACTTTTAAAGTAGCCATTCTAATCCAGGGAATTCATCTTATTTCTCCCTTCTTCCTTCCAAAATCAAAGGAACTAACTGCATCTCCTATAATAGTTCCTTCAACTCAGCCAACTCCTTTGCGGGAGGTGGAGACTTATTTTTGTAGGAGAGGAGTCCTGAGATCTAAAAACATTGTTGGGAGTGGATTGTGACTAGGAAGAGGATAATGATTATCTTTATGCACTCATTTATTGGATTGAGGTGTGACCCTCCTCTCTGAAGGCAATGCCTTTGGACCAGTAGTTTCTCCCTCTATGCCCATCACAATGGAATGTGATTGTAGGGGTTTAGAATCTCCAGACCAGATTATTATTTCTCCAGCTGGAATGAATGCTCTCCCCTGCTGACTATGGGGCTAGAGAAAGGAGTAGAGAATTTGTAGATGTTCTGTGAAAATCACCTGGGGATAATAATTTGTGATCACAATCTCCCTTGCAGTCCTAAAGTGACAGAACACATGTCGGGAATTCTCCATCCCATTATCACCTAGCCAATTCTTTTCACTCCTCTGCTTGCCAATCTGAACATCACAGAAGAAGCTCAGTGTACACATAATTTGCCCGATCACAGAATGCCTCCAATTTCATCTCCACACATTTCTATTGCTGCAAAAGGAGAAAAAAAGAAAAAAGAGAGGAGTTCTACATTCTCATTTCCTAGATTTTGCGCTGATGTTTTAAGTTAAAAGACTTGGAGTGAACAGAATGTATTTTTAAAGTGTGGGGGATACATGAACATGTTCTGTCTTTGAAATGGGTTTGGCTGAGGTGCTGGGAATCCTAGAGATAAGTGTTTCCAGAGCCCTTATTAAAAAATAAATTAATACATAACACGTAAATCAAACAATAATCTTACAATTGCTAATCTACTCTTTAAATAGGTTTACCTGCAGAAATAATTGCATCATTTTCCTTTTGGACTATACTCATATTTCTTTTACATGAACTTCTATCCAATATGTTCTATTAAACATACTATAATCTTTCTATGGCTTGTCATTTTTAAACTAAAAACCTTACTTAGACTATTATAAGAAGGGTCCTACACTGGACCAGGCCAAAGACTTACTGAGTCCACAATTCTGTTTCCACAATGATGCTACTTGGAAGCCTACGAGCTGGCTATTCTAATTCAATTTCATTTTGTTGACTATTGTAAAGCTTTGCTTATCAGTCACCCCATCTCCATTCTCTCTTAAATGCGGTTAAGTCATTATTTTTCTCAATTTGAATCTGATTTGGGGGGAAATGCATCAAAATGCAGTTTTTCCCAAGAAAAAACAACTTGGATACAGACAGTGGTTTTTTTCCGGTGGAATGCTTTAATATGATGTACAGGCAGAGGCATAGCGTGGGGGTGCCGGGGTGCCATGGCCCCAGGTGCAGATTTTTGAGGGAGTGTGCAATAGGTCCCCCCTCCAAGCACCCCCAGTGTGGCGCAGAGAGGAGCACCAGGCAGGGCTGCACTGGGAGTGCCAGTGCGTGTGTGTGTGTGGCTGCTTTGTGCTTGCCAAGTCCACTGTAAGGCTTGGGTCCCCCCCCCCCCGAGATGACCCTGGCAGTTAATTATCTAAGATTTATTGCTTCAAGAAAAAGCCCCAGTTGGAACTCTGCTAATTTCAGTCTTCCTACGATGACACAGTTGCCAGAACTGAGCTCCGCCCCTTTCCCCCAACAGGAAAAACCCCACCTTCTCTTCCTGTCCGTTTCATGCTTCTCGGCTAATCTCGTGAGTCTACGAGATCGGGGAGGAGGGATTGCACCCCCCTATTTCTGTATCTGTGTCATTATCTGAGCTTTGCAACTGAATTCCTGCTCTCTGTGTCTTTCTCTCTGCGTACAAAGCAGTGGCGTAGTGTGGGGGGTGCAGGGGGGGCCGGCCGCACCGGGCGCAACATCTGGGGGTTAGGGTTAGGGGGCGCAAATCCACGGGTTAGGGGGTGCAAATCCACGGGTTAGGGGGTGCAAATTACTTGCCTTGCCCTGGGTGCTGACAACCCACGCTACGCCACTGGTACAAAGGTTGAATTCCTGTGGCTAACTGCTTCTCCCCCCTCTCTTAGGAATTCTCTCTCTCCTGCTGCTGTATCTGTCTCTTTTCTGCCTGTCAGAAAGTCCAGTTCTCTGACATCCACGTTGGCTCCCCGGGCTCCCCCTGGCATGGGTGGGCAGGCGCCACCACCCTCCCCAGATCCCAGCTTTGCAAGGCTATGGGGGGAGGGGGCAGCAGAAGCTCCATGACAGCCAAGCTTTTTTGGGTGGAGGCACCTCAGTTTCTGGTTGCTATATGGCCATTTATGTTAGTTTTCAGCTGCTTAAGAGTGCTGCTGTATTGTTATTCAATTTGGCTTCATTATTGGTTTTCTGTTGCTGTTTAACTTATGTAGCCACCCATTCTATATTTAAACAGAGTTTATATAGCACTGAAAGTGGGTGGTACAGTTGCAAGGATTAATTACTAAGCAGTTTGGATTTCTCAACAAACTGGTAATGTAGTTATTCGAACATTAATATTTTAAAAAGTTGAAGTTGGAAGAGAAAATACTTGCTCCCATAGTCCAATTTTAGAAGTTAATGCCCTCATCTTGATGGAGTTAAAAATAAATGGCTAGGTAGTGCCTGATGTCAGGGCGTACTCCAGAGAAAGTTAGGCAAAGGCATACCACTCAAAAAGGATTTAATGGGAATTTGTTATTGCATTAAACAATTTTGCAAACAATGGAGAGGAGAAGGGTGAGTATTCAGGCACAACAAAGGTATGGGTGGTGGGGATTTGGAACTTTACCAATGGATCAATGGGATCTATTTCAGGAAGGGAATCAAAGGTGTGTTTTTAAAAAGCAATAAATAAATGTTTCCCGCCTGTTACGGCTCTACTGGGTTAGTGGGGATATAAGCAGTAGGATTATGGTATTATAACTATAAGGTCTTTCTGCCTTTCTTCTCTAGGCAACTTTTTTATTTTCTACACCAATGAAATTATTATCTTGCCAAACAACTATTTTAGACCCCCCCCTTTAAATTAAAAGTTCATCACAAACTCAACAGAAAAATGGGGAGGGGTGTAGGAAGGGGGGGACACAGGCATTTTACATTTTATCAAGCTATGAGTACTGGGACCTCTTTTTTACATAAAAAGCACTGGGTGCAGAATGGATGTACATTGTGGATAACATGTGCACAACAAACCTGCTTTCCCCAAACATCAGACTTCTTGCAATAAGGAAAGTGATGGGGAAATGTGCTGGAAAGTGTGGGACAATATGTCACCTGGAAGCACCCAGAGAAAATGGGTGATTTCAGCTGGGCTGTTTTGTCCAAGCAGAAGTGATTTTGTTTCCTTTGCTCACACAATGCAGCTTTGAAGGTATACATTTAGTCACACTACACTCTGTCAGCCTTTTCTCACTGACCTTACCTCAACAGATTATTCTAAAAGAAGTATAAGGGCAGCTCTAGGAAGACGCAGAAGGAAGCCAGGTTTTGTAATCTGCACCACCCTTCACTGCACCAGAGGTAAATCTGAGGTATGCAGATTTCAGACGCATCTGACATACAGCTAGGAAAAAGGAACAATCCCTTCCTTCTAGCCTATTAACTCATCTTTTATTTTAAACTGCAGTTCTAAAACTTTATGACAGAAACAACGTGGCAAAATGAAATTCATCCAGGTATTGAGTTCTAAAGGGTTTTTCTTACTATCAATAGGAATATGATGTCATTGTTATAGCTTAGTAATGTATAATTAATTAGCCAGTAAAATGTGTATTAAATGTGTCGAAGCTGCAGGTAAAAGTGCTGATTCATTTCTGCTCAATATCATGAACAGACTTATCCTCCTTTTCTTACACATAGCACCACTTCGTAGCAGGAGTTCTGTTAGGCTCATACTAATCATAAGAACAATTTCTTTACAATTGCCTTCTGTTCTAGTAGGCTTTTGTCTGTTATGCAGCTTGAAAATAAATTTGGCACTCAAAACTGTATGTTTTTACAAAAGAAGCAATGTTCCCATTATAATCAATTTACTATTCAACAGAATTTTCATCTTTAATATTTATATTTCTCATAGATTCTCTGGATTCATCTTTTCTAGATGCCAAAGGCTAGGTTTTGTTCATTCTTGAGCACTGTGGGATAAAGTCTTTTTTTAAAAAAAGACCTCTTCCTAGATGTCTCAAAGCAGATGTCAGGAACCTTTGACCCTCCCAGATATTGTGAACTACAGCTCCCAATAGTCTTAAGAAACATGGCTACTGGCTAGGGATTAAAGGAGTGGTAGTTCAGCAACATCTGGAATATTCTTTTGCCTCAAAAATATTATCAAAGGCTAAAGTGGCCGGGAAAACCTAGGGTAGGGCTGTGACTTACAGGACAATCCTAACCATGTCTTCTCAGAAATTGAGTAAGTCCTATTGAACTCAACTGGGTTTACTCCCAGGTATGTGGGGTTAGGATTGTAGCTTTAGTAAACTTTTCTAACTAGCTTGGTTAGACATTCTCTCTGGAGCTTCTTTTTCCTAAGGCTCAATAGCATTGCTGGTTTTGTTCATTGGTCCCCAGAGCCTTTAGAATCCCTCTGGGCCTTTTTCTTTGGGTGAACAGCAATTGGTATCCAGGACTTCGACTAAAAAGAGACTGAACTAAAAATACTCTCTCTGTCCCCATCCTCCTTGTAATCCTAAAGTAGCCTGGCTGCTACTAACGAAAATAAAGAGAATGTATGCATGACCTCCCAGAACTCATTTGTTTTAGTGCATGGATTCTATAACATATTTATTTAACCCCCATTTTCCATAAAATGAATGATCACCCCTTCTTAGTTCAAAAAGAGAGAGGACTCTATAATACAGTTACAAATAAATTCTGTGTAAGACGGGCTGGATCCTGACAAGACTGGAACTTTGTCTGCACAATGGAGCTTTCCTGGCTCCTCCCCTCCTGCCATGAGACCTCCTTGCATTGCCCCCCAAACTGCTCCTGAGTGCTTACGGGCTCAAATATTCCCAGGGCAGTACATAACAATCTATTAAGATCAATCAGTAACAATAACCAAAAAAACTACCAACAGAGAAAAATTAAAAGCTCTCTGCACAACGAGGCATGGAGGCTGCAGAAGGATTGGGCAATTAAGTAAAGGCTGATCCATTACAGGGCAAATGGATGGTTGCCGCACCAGTCTCAGACAATTGCCAGCCCTCACTTGTCTGCCATCTTACCATCAGTCGGTGGGTGGCTCTGACTGTAATTGGCTTGGATAAACCTACTGCTGGTCTCCCTGCAAGAACTTGGCAAGGCTGCATTGTCAGAGGGCAACTGGTTTTCTTCTCATGCAAGACATCTCCAGATCCAAGCCAATTTCTTTCACAATAAGTGGTGGAAAACATACCGGTAAGCTATTGCCATAGTTACTGCTATTTATGATAATTTTTGGGGTTATTATATATATTTTTGCAATAGAACTGGATACCAACTTTTCATATCAAAAAGGAGGAGAGCAATAAATGTATACAAACATTAATGTAGTATGTTTTTTCTAAATTCTCATACATGTCTTACGCGTATATTGCACAAATCGTTTCTGACAAAGTTTAGTTTTCTCATCTTTAGAGCTGGAATCATCTTTTGAGTTTTCCACTCTATGTTTTGCAGTTCATTCTGCTGCTCACACTGAAAAACAGCCCAATAACAGAAACCTAGTTGGTTAATAAATCTACCCAGCTCTTGGGACTATGGAACAAAACTATTTTGTATGCTGAACTAATGAAGCAATGATGAAAAGCATTGGTTCTGGTGGAAGTGTAATGACTCGAACAAGGGAGTCCTGAGCACAATGGATCTAAATGGACAGAAATTACTGTTAATGGGTCACTCTATTGATTTTCATCCATGAATGCTAGAGGATGGCTAGAGACAAAGTATCACTGAGTTGGTAAAGTGGTGTTTTGGCTGTGTCACTCCAGACGCCAGGTGTGGGCACAGATGACAGAACGCTCTTCCTAATGCGCACAAAATGCTACCCGTGTAGAAAAGCAGCATGCCAGATCATCTTTCAGACATGCGAGTTATCTATATGGAAAAGCTTGCTTGGATGGGAAGGACAATCAGTAAAGTGAACCTCCATCAGCAGCACTGAAGTATTACAGCTAATGCACAAAATTAGGAATTCTATGAAACTAAGCCCATGTTTCTGACAGCCAGTTTCTTACTGATTATTTGCAAAAAATATAGTGTGATATGATGGTGAATCCAGTGTTGCTGTTTTGGATGTCACTGAGATTTGGATGGAGAAAGCGACAAACTTGGAGTCAATATGGATGGTAGCTAACATGAATGAGAAAATGAGATAGCCATTAATTACAGTGGTACCTCGGGTTAAGTATTTAATTCGTTCTGTAGGTCCGTTCTTAACCTGAAACTGTTCTTAACCTGAAACACCACTTTAGCTAATGGGGCCTCCTGCTGCCGCCGTGCCGCCAGAGCACGATTTCTGTTCTCATCCTGAAGCAAAGTTATTAACCTGAAGCACTATTTCTGGGTTAGCGGAGTCTGTAACCCGAAGCGTATGTAACCTGAAGTGTATGTAACCTGAGGTACCACTGTACAGGTGATTTGAAAGGAGTTGCTTTTTTTTGAGCTAAAGTTAACCCATGACATCTGGTACATTTCAGAACTGCAATGGGACATAAATAACCTAAGAGGAGCCCAATGGGATCAGACCAGTGGCTCATCTAGTCCAGCATTCTGTTCTCACAGAAGTCAATCAGATGCCACCTTAGGATCAGAAATTTCATTTAAAGAATATTCACCAAACTCTGATTTTTGTTTTGCACAAACCAATGCATTAAAAAGGTCATAGAGGAATTCCTCCCCCCCCCCCGTATTGTCCTTGTTCTTTCTGGGCCACAATCTTCAACAGGAAGGAGTGGTTTAAAAAACCACCTGCACCCCAAAGCCCTTCAGCTTCCTGCCCAGAGTCTCATAGTTCTTTGCTATATGTTGAAGGCTGTGTCTGGCTTTATCATTTCTACCTGCATGAATCAGAAGGAAGGAATCTTTGCACCTGGAAGACAGCACACCTCCTGGGACATCCTGTTACCTCCACACAATGCTGCCTCTTTCTCCCTCATCAGGGAGTCACTTACCACCACCACCACATGTCTCTTCCTCCTCTAGGAAGTAGCAGTAATTGTTTTAACTGACCGACTGACTGACTGACCAACCAACCAACCAACCAACCAACCAATATCCCACCTAAACTCCAAGGAGCTCAAGGTGGCATTCATGCTTTTCTTCTTCCCCATTTTATTTTCACAACAACCCTATGAGGTAGGTTACCTTTCACAGTACTTTGTGGTGAATATTTGGTTGCATGTGCTGATATTTGCTACACTAGAGCAAATTACTGAAAATTAATAAAATGGCAATCAAGCTAAAACATATGTGAAACCAAAGTAGTTCTCCTGTCCTCACATTTCCTCATTACTAAAGAGTGCAAAGGGGCAGAAAAATAGACAATCAAGAACTGTATGTGTGTTTCATTGTACAGTTGTAGATTTTACAACTACAATGGAAGCTAGACTGGTGAATGGGGGTGGCCGCTGAGACCACATAACACCGGTCTTGAAAGACCTACATTGGCTCCCAGTATGTTTCCGAGGACAATTCAAAGTGTTGGTATTGACCTTTAAAGCCCTAAACAGCCTTGGCCCAGTATACCTGAAGGAGCGTCTCCACCCCCATCGTTCTGCCCGGACGCTGAGGTCCAGCGCTGAGGGCCTTTTGGCGGTTCCCTCACTGCAAGAAGCAAAGCTACAGGGAACCAGGCAGAGGGCCTTCTCGGTAGTGGCGCCCGCCCTGTGGAATGCCCTCCCAACAGATATCAAAGAGAACAACAACTACCAGACTTTTAGAAGACATCTGAAGGCAGCCCTGTTTAGGGAAGCTTTTAATGCTTAATAGACTATTGTATTTGAATATTCTGTTGGAAGCCGCCCAGAGTGGCTGGGGAAGCCCACCCAGATGGGAGGGGTATAAATAATAATTATTATTATATTATATTATATTATATTATATTATATTATATTAATTATATTATTATATTAATTACTACCCTCTCCTAACACTCCATACACTCCGCAAGTGGTTGGCTTAATATATAGCTCAAGGAGTGAAGAACATTGTGTTATCAGAGCAAGAGATGGGCGGGGTATAAATAAATTGTTGTTGTTGTTATTACCTTTCCTGCAGGCACTGCTGAAAGGGAAAGGGGGTCTTTTGCCATGCATTCCAGGGAATTTATAGTAAAAATGATATGGATGAGAAGACCAGCAGTTTACAATGTTTATGTTCCTTTATTCTGGCAGGTTGTCAATGTTTTCCTAAAAATGCAAAGGCTTTTCTGTCACCTGCTAGTTTTCAACTTAGAATATCAAAGACTCAATATAAACAATAGATGTGTGAGAGTTCCTAAAAGATAAAAACCCCTCAAAAAACCCAAGGCTGTTGTACAATGAAAAGTGCTTGAGACATCCTGAAAGATCAGGAACAAAACAAAACCAGACAAAAATGAGATAAGGGAAGTTTTAAGGAAGTCAGCATGGTATTGTCAGAGGTCAAGTACATGAAGATTTAACTGCACTAAAGTTATTCATGGTTTACCTGCCTGCTTCATTCCATTATCTAGAGTGTGAAATAAGTGAGAGCCACAAAAGATAAGTTGAGTGCTCCTATACAGAGTTCTAGCCAGCTAACAATGCCTTTCCCTATGATAAAAATAATTCCATTCCCCCCTTCCCCAATTTCTGGGCAAAATCCAGTCTCTCATAATGGGACAACTTCCTTGTCCTCCCACTGCAGCCCCCTGCATGTCATAAAATCTGTTTGAGAGAATTCCCCAACCCTCTAGAATAAGATGAAGTCAATTTGGTGCTGGGGTTTTGTCAAAAGGACAGCTGCCCATACCCTTAGTCCCTTTCTTCCTGCACACAAATAGGCACAACCACAGGATTGTTCACTTTACTATTCTTTATTAGGGACAGTCATGTTACCTTACATGCTGCCATCCCAATGAATACTGTCCCACATTTCCTTGTTGGGGCACTGGTTGGGCACAGAGCTAGTGTGTTGGACTAAGACCTGGGAGACCAGAGTTCAAATCCCTACTCAGCTATGAAACTCGCTATATGACCTCAAGTCAGTCACTCACTCTCAGCCTAATCTACCTCACAGGGTTGTTGTGAGAATAAAATGGGGAGAACTATGTATGTCACCTTGAGCTCAAAGAAAGGTGGGAGATAAAAATAAACAGACCGAGGCCTCACAACTTGCCCTGTAAGCCTGTGAGCCTCTCACATTCCTTAGATAGACTTCTAAAAAAAAAAAGCACACAGAGACACACAAAACTAACAGTGTGTACAATGGCTACATGAAGCACCTTCTCTCTGCTGGGTTTTGGCTTAATGAGAACTCCAGTCAGACTCTCTCCACTCTACCCCTTATCTCTCTCCTCAGCATGCCTGCAAACTGTCAGGTTCTCTTGGGTCTGCTGATACCTCCCACTTCTGCATATCTAGCTATAAAATTACCCCCACTTGGAAAATGAGTTTGCTATTAATACGTAGAACAGGGGTAGGGGGTCTATGGCACTCTTGGTGTTGTTGAGCTACAGGTCCCATCACCCAGGATGGTTAGTGGGCTGGGATGATGGGAGCTGTATGCCAGCAAGAGCTGTATGTCCACACAGGTTTCCCATCCTTGATTTAAGACAATGCCACTCATGCCCCATCATTTTTACTCAGAATTAGGAAGACAAGCATTTAACTAGCCACTTCCTCATCCACTTTCCATTTGAGGAAAGTGCCTTTACAATATCCCAGGACAGGCTGCAACAAACAGAACACACAACTTTATATATTATATAGTTTCTTGTGATGGAAAATAACTCAAATATGCATCTAATGGCTCAGAGATGAATGGTCCTTGCCTTTCTAGCTTTCTTTGAGTATTTATCATGTATACAGGAAGGAGAAGTGGGAGAGAGAGAGAGAGAGAGCGCAATGAGAGTACTCTGTGTAAATCTCAGGAATCAGGTCAGATACCACCTTGTCTGTCACACTGTCTCCTCCAAGACTGCTGTTGTGCCATACAAAAATAGCATAATATAAAACTGTGTTATCAAGAGCTTTCCTATACTGTTGTTTACATGGAACTCCTTTGTGAAGGGCTATATGATTCAGTTTTGCTTATTTTTAAAACATCTGTAGATGAGTAACAGTGATCTACTTCTACACCCTCTTTGACTGTAATACTGAAAGTTGGACCATGTTGCAAGAGTCCTCATTCTTACAAGATGCCTCAAAATCTTATTAAAGCCAGAGCAAAGTTTTGCACGGAAGTATCCGTTTTTTTGGTTTAGGCTCAAGAGATTTTCCTGGAGCACTATCATTATTTCCATTTGGTTAGGATGGCAGCACATATTATCTTCATAGTATGAAAGACCACTTTACCATAAGATGATAAAGACTAGAATAAACGGTATCAGTCTGAATATCTCATAGAGCTCATGAAGAATAAAGGGCAACTGATTTTTTACAGCGGAGAGAATAGCAGTGTGTTTCAGCTCATTAAGAGAAAGGACGAGTACGTTTCACAAAATATGGCCTCGTGGGCTAAAGCTGTCTCTCTTTGTTCCTTGAACAGTGGAATGAGCCTTTACATCTCAGGCCAATTATCTACCAGCATTCTACAGAAACTGACAAAATGTGTACTATGAGCAATGATATGAAGCTAGTTTACTTTGTACTCCGCATTTGCATCTGATTTGTGTATGTGCACACAGTCTTTTTCTCTCCCACCACATGATGTGAAGTCTCTTATTAGAAGAACAAAAACATTCCCTGTGATGTAAACAACATGCAACACCAAATGCTCAATAATTAAAGACTCTTAATATCAGGAAACCAGGGAGACTCCTTGGGAGAAATATATATAAGTCTGGTATATATTTTAAGTTGATTTTATAATGCTAATGGCTGGAAGCTACAATGTGGATTCTGCTAATGTTAAGGGATGTTAATTCAAGATCCATGTGTGATGAGCTACAGAAGATAGCATTTATATTTGCTATGACCCATTGCAACATTTAATAAAGCAAACCAAAGGAGAATAATGCAAATCACGGAATCATCCTAAACTTTTTAAAAATTATTTTACTCTGACTGGAGGCCAGAAGATCAGATATGTAAAGGAGAACCTGCTTATACAAGAAGCTGTGAGCCACAGGTCACTAGTGACTTGGACTTAGATGTCAGATAAACAGGTTCAAATGCCCACTCAGCTATGAAATGTAACAAATTGTATTTTTTATGCCGATTACAGTTGTGTATTACTGAAATTTTGAAACACAAGCATACAAATGTGGATTGCAGAAGAGTACTTCTCAGGGAAGGGTTGTGGGTCAGTGGCAGAGCAAGCTCGTGCCTTGCATGAAAAAGGTCCCTCATTCATCTCTGGCATTTCCTTGTATGGCTGAGAAAGAACGATAGATCTTGAAAGAGCATGCCATCACATAGGGAAGCAAACCTCCTCCCTCTCTCTACAAGGCGTAGTTTAACAGCATGAGCACACACTCTCTGTTCTAGAAAAAGGCTTTGGCCAGCAACATGCTGTTCAGAATGTTGTTTGTTCTCTCCAGCACTGGTTCTGACTGGCTCCAGTAGATCTCACAAGATCTTGACAATAGTTCAGGATGGCCACTTCACACATTGCTAAAACAGAGGCCAAAAGAGAACATTGCTTTGCATAAAGTTACGCATATGGTAATATGCATATATTCAAATTTGAAATGATTGCTATACCTTAAACTGAAAAACAGTACATGTCACATTAGTGGGGAAGCCTTTGAGCAGGTGACCCGTGTGTCTCCTCTGCCTGCTATTCAGCTGCTGTCCTGGCGGCTGCAACTTCAAGGCCCCTGAACTCCCTTTTTAGGGTTTCTTATCTTGAAACCAGACAGCTCTTCAAACAGACTGTTTTCTGACAGCTTTTCAAAATACAGGACTATAAATAGAGGACACATGGCTACCCTGCAATAGATGCATATATACAAGAGAATAAGCTGCTGTAAATATCCTCCAGCATAATGGACTAGAGGGAGGTTGAGGTTTGGTTTATTTTTCTTTATTTGTTAACTAGTGGGTCTGAGCATTGCTTTGTTTATTATTTGAATATGTTTTTTTTCAATGGATGTTATGTTATATAAAATATTAATGTATTATATGATTCCTCTCACTTTCCTCCACTATGGTAAGATGCATTGTATATCTTTATTTTCTTTCTGTTAGTCGCTTGGAGACCTTCAAGTGACAATCGACTAATAAGGCTAATAAATGAAATGAAATGGAATTTACAATTTAGTCCCAATTCCCCTCCTGCTTCATAATAATGGGGTTGCATCCTGGGCTGGTCACCCTGGATCTCTGAAATGTCCCTTTCTCCACTCCATGCTTTGGTACACAAATTCCTTTCCTCTCCTTTTCCATGGCCAGAGGAACTGCAAGAGCAGGTACATTTTTAAGCAAGTACCAACTCCACAAGTATTGTTAGATACAAGCAGAAGATGACAAATTTCAATTGTCTTTATTGTACAAAAATAATTAAATATATACTCCTCAGTATTCCTGCTATGATAGTTTGACAGGATTTGATGTGTTTTTTAAACTTCCTTTGCTTGCAGCACAATCATTCACACACACACACACACACACACACACACACACTCAGAAATTCCATGGAGTTAAGTGAGACTTAGTCACAGGTAACTGTGTAGAGAAGTACAGCCATAATTGTGTTTTTCAAGGTCTTGTGGGCAATATAAAAGTAATTCAAGAAGTTCACACTTATTGAGTGTTGATTTTCTGCTTCAGATAACATAAAATAAAACTTGTAAAGCTTTTTTTTTTTTTTAAGAATCTTGGACCCCATTCAGAGATATTAACCCTTATATTTCACTGAAAGCATAGCTCTCAGTCCAATCCTACACATGTCTACTCAAAACTGATTAGAAACCATTTTGGTGAGTGAATGGCAAACAAACAAACAAACCATTGCATTAAGTTGGCGTTAATTAGTTTCTAGGTAAGTGGGTATTAGATCCTGTCAACAATTTCTTGGGAGCAAAATGGAATTTCTCCAACAATATGCATAAGATCACCCAGCACTGAGTCCCACTGACTCCTTGTTATCAAATCTTTGTTCACATGAATGTTTCTTATGCCTAACCTTGAGGAATACCTTTCATGTAAAATCAGGTTTGCTGCCAGCCTGTGGCATCCTTGGACAGCTGGCAGGGCCCTAGCATTGCGGCAAGGCCCACAACTGAACTGACATCTGCTCAAGGAGGGTCCTCCTGCACTTGGTTGCTGGGTCTGGAGGTTGTCTTCCATTTACATTTCCCACAATACTCCAGAGTGATGCTATACTGTGGGCATTGTGGGAAATTCAGATGACAGCTTCAAGCCAGTGCTCATCACAGTGTTGCAACTGCTCTTCCAAGAGTACTCTTAAAACTGGAGCTGGCTCTGCCTAGAATCTATTGGACTAGAGTAGTTTTTAAATATAGCCAGCTCTTGCTAACATCTTTTGATGTACCTTACTTTCCTGCTTTCCCATATATTTAAAATGTTTCAGCTCAAATAATCTATGGGGTCTTTCCTGACCTTTCAGTAGAACCTATGTAGCTGTAATTGCTATAAATAATATGGAAACAATTGAACTGAAATATATTTTAAATTTAAATCACAAACAGTACCTTGTTTTCTTTAAATATAAAAACACACAAGAGACGGCATGATGGAAATGATATTTTAAAGTCACAATGTTCTTTGAAATATTTTTTTGGGGGGCATAGGGATAAATATTAAATTTCACCAACAGCCTTTTAAAATAAAAATCCTTCTTATGAGTACATCATTCAAGTTCAATCTTTGAATGGTTTAAAAAGAAGTTTAATACACAAGTACGATGATAGATATCTATCATAAAAATAATCTTGTTCTCTGATGCTTCCCAACACAATTCTACAAAGCAGAAAGATAAATACTATTACAATAGTATAATCCTAGCACTAGAGGGGTCTTTGCTTTTGCTCTGTAATATACTAACCAATGGTCAGTATTTGTTCTTTCCTTACCAGGTTGCCACAGAGATGGATTTCCTTATGAAATTATTAAGACTTCCTTGTCATGACATGATCCCCAGTAGGATAATACACTCATTTAATTTTGCTGCTAATAGGACTTTTTATTGGCTCCCTACCCTACCCCCACCCCCGATCAATACCTTGTTTTGCTTCTCACTGGTGTTTTACTTCTGTTCCCTCACCTCTCAGGATTAGGAGAGATTTTCTTCATATGCAGTGGTATCTTAAACCTATTGTATTTCCTGGGGCCATCCATGCCATAGGTCATCATTCCATGTGATTAAGGATGATGAAACATATTCTTAGCAGCAGTAGTAACATACCAACATACCTAGAAGAACCCATACTTCACAAGAGAAAAAATCTATCTAAAATGAAGTGGTCTTTTAAAAAATCTGTGAGCTGTCCTTGACACACATGCATGCACACTCACTCACACACACATGCACACACATAGCTCTTTTCATAGAAATAGTTAGCCATTGTGATTTAATTCATTTCCATCTAATCTCACAGAACAATATGACCTATTTGAGGTGCTTATATATCACTACTGACAAAGCACTCTTAAAAAAAACACAACCTTTAATGTTTTACCTTCTATAGCCTAAAAAGTGGCAGTTTCTTTGTAACTATGTTCGCATATGCCCATTGTTAATATTACTTCCTACAGACACACTGTATCAAAATTTACTTTTATCTTAGTGGAATTTTCCCACACAATGTTTCTTAATAGGCTCTTATAAAACACTTTTCACTTGTTTTCTGCATTTGGGTTATTATTGATACCAAATTTCATACAAAGCAATTCAGTATTTCCAACTGAGTAGAACTTTTAAAGCTATTCATTATTCCTGACTATTTGATTAATTCTCCTATTTAATTTATTTAAATGCATTAGAAACTTTAAAGGTATTGGGAAAATTGTTTGGCAAAAATCTATTTTTGAAAAATAATGAGATAGTAAAATTCCTGTAATTGATTCCTGTGGTCAAAGGATTATATTTTCTCCTTGTGGGATCTGAGCTGGGTGACTCAATAGGAATTCACTTTAGTGCTAACTATTATCAAATGGGGGGGGGGCAGTTTGGGGTCAATCAGGAAAACAAGATGCTTTGTACAAAATACAGCTGCCCTACCATGCTTCTGGAGATTAAAGTTGTATTCAGTGATGTCTCAGTGCTAGCAGAAGTGTCTCTGCTTCCATAAAGCAAGACAATGCATTTTTCCAAATCCCCCTTCCTACCAAATGCACTATGTTATTTTCTATATTGTTCTAGTCACCCCACACACCGAAACCTCAGACAAAGGTTTTTGGAGTTTGAGGACTCTGCATTGGATAGGGTAGATTTTCCAAAAAAATAAAAATAAAAATAGGTGCTTTACTTGGCAAAAAAAGTGCTTCTGCTAGTACAAAGTGACCACATAGGATTTAGTACCAAGAATCTCAAGATATTTAAGTTTCTATGGCTGAACCACATATTTTTGGTATATATTTCATCTTCCATGCACTTTGTTGCATGTAGGGAGGCACACATGAAATGTATTTTTTCAATGGCTAGTTTTTAGAAAGTGACACTAAAGACTTAGATCAATGGTGGTGCCATTGCTGGGTGCTGCCCAGTTGGCACTGACCTGAGATAGGATGTTCTCGGAGGCAGTTCCTTGTTTGTGGAATTCTTTCCCTGGTGAAGTGTGTCTGTCACAATCATTGCTAACATTCAAGAAGAATTTAAAAACACATGAGGCAGCAGGATGGAGACCCCTGACATTGTGGTGGCAGTAGTGGGGTATCTCCACATGTTTCCTGCCCTTGGCTCCTTCAAGGGAGAGTGGGACAGAAATTTAATTGATGGATTTAGTGATAAACACCTATCACAGTTCTCTTCCCCCAAAAGGCCAACAAATTTCACAATTATCCAAGGCGCGATTGCCACAGAGACATGATTACCACATGGTCTGAGGGCACATGATGCATCAACCTTGCAAAAGCTAAGCAGGTCTGGATCTGATCTGCACCTGGATAGCAGTCTGGGAAGGAACACAATGTACTCTGCTGAGGTTCATGATGCAATAACAGGGAATATAAATGTATAAATGTTCTGAACCCTGCTTCCACACAATAGCTTCTCCAAGCCACACATAATTTCCCAGTGCATCACAAAATTGTCTGTTTCTGATACTATAATGTAAACTTTCATGAGTGAACTTCTCTTCAATATCTAGTGTGCAACACAATTTCTCTAGCTGTATTTTTGATCTCTTAATTCTACCACATTCCCCTGCTCTATACAGTTAACTGAATGATCAGCCCTTGAAAAAAAATAAAATAAAGGATTTACAGTGCACCTTGCTCCAAGACATCAAGGAGATTGCACTATTAAGCAACAGTAAGTAAATTGTGTCAGTTCTACAAGTAATCTTTCTTGGTAACACCAAATAACATTACCTTAACAGGATAATTGAATACATAACATTTTGGCTCTTTAATCTAACAACGTTAGTAACTGCCGAGTTCAACAAATTAAATACGCAGATATGCACCCACAGCTCCCTTACTGAACTGAGTGCTAAGGAAAGCCTAATTAAAATAGAAGAAGTTAAAATTCAGCAAAAGAAAGAAAAAGAGCAATGTCGTTTGAAAATGCCCCTTAAGAGCAATCGAGGGCAATCCTTAAGACTCCCTCTTTGTGAATAATCCACCCTATTAACATTGGTTTGTATCCCCATTCTAACCGCAACAATGAATAGATTTCAGGAACTTTCACTTGAAGCATGATCCTATCCCCTGCTACAGCTGTTCCAAGAGCAAAAAGTTCCCTGCAGTCATGATAAGAACACCTTGCAAGAGGAAAGTTGGACAATTCTGGGAAGCTCTGTCATGCTACCCTCTGAAAAGCTTTCCAACCCTCAGTCCACTTTTTCTTCCAGGGCAGGTTTGTGCTGGTGTTAGGTGAATAGGGCTGCTGGCCTGCTGCCCCTGAAGGAGTTGGCAAAGGAAGCCTCTATGTGCTCTCTCTTATGAAAAAGTTTCTTCTCCTCCTTCTCTCTCTTTCTTAAAGAAAAAACCCTCTCAGCTTTGGAGCAGCACTGTCAACAGCTGCTACTTAATAGATGGGGTGAGACCAATTGCCAGCACTAGTATAAGAAGCCAAGCAGTTTCAAGACATATATTTGGGCGGAATAAGTGTGTATACGACATTATTGTGGCAGATGTTGGCCTTGGCATATTCAAGTGAACATGCAAAGGTTGGAGTCAGAGCATGCCACTGTGATACCCCCCATGCCACATTAGAGGTTCACATGCATGTTAGCTATTGGTGGAGTAGTGTTTCATTTTATGTCTAAGTTACAGGAAGGATCATTCACCTTTCAAAAGAGAGAAGGCTAGTCTCCCCTTTTCTAAGTTTTCCATTTTCTCTATCATTCTAATGAACTGTATGCAAAAGGTTCTCGAAATCTAATTCCTTCCCTAGCCTAGTATTTCCAATGCGTTTCTCATTATTAGGGGCATTCAAAGAACATAAGAAAAATCCCGGTCAGTTAGACCAAAGGCCTATTTAGCCCAGCTTCATGTTCTCACAATGGCCAGCCAGATGCCTTGGGAAGCCTTCAAGGAGGACCTGAGCAGAGCATCCATGATATTCTCTCCAATTATGATTCCCAGCAACTGATATTCAGAAGCATACTGCCTGCCTTTTACACTGGAGGCAGTACATACCCCTCATGCCTAGTAGCCACTGAAAGCTTTTTCTTCCTTAATTTATCTAAATCCCCCTTAAAGCCATCCACTTCTAAATATGTATGGTAGCGAGTTTCATATTTTAATGGCTGGTGTTTGAAGTCACATCTATGTGATGTTAGCTACAATCCATATCTACCATGTAGTTTCTCGAGAAGTACTGCTGCTTGATACGGCTTCCATTCAACTTGCTAACACAATCCACACTCACTTTGCAGTTAAGCCAAGGTTTGTCAATTTGAGACAGCCACTGCACATGTGCAGATGACAGCTTCATGAATAGGAGTTCGGGGTGTTTGCAAGTCTGGGGAAACCAAAAGAGGTAATGCACATGAGGTGAATACATCCCTGCTGCCTCTCTGCTGTGCACAAAAGTGTGCAAACATGACCTGAAATGCAGCAGTAGGGGTGGGAATGACCTCACAGTGTTTTTAAGCTGCTAATGTGTACACAACCTTATTCAGTTACAGAAAATTTGTACTGTATCATGATTTATTTGGGGGGGCAGGCTTTATGTTGGGGGGGCAGAACCAGGTTATCTGTGACACAGTTGGTTAGTTAGTTCTTTTTATTTATTTATTTGATTTAGGGGAGGCAGCTCCCCACCCCCACCTCCACCTCCATCC